>NW_026698804.1:0-117500 GCF_030435755.1 Ochotona princeps | reverse complement strand
CCGGCACTGCCAACCAGGAAGGAGGAGGAGGAGGAGAGGAGGGAGGGAGGGCGGGCGGGCGGACAGCGGGACACACCAGCCGCCCCCACCGACCAACCCCCGCCGGCCTCACCAACCTCAACCCCCGCACACGCGCCGAGGCTCCGACAAGCCGACCCGCGGCGCCACCACCGGCCACCGCCGCCTGACGGGGCGGGGGGCGAGACACACGGGAAGGGGCCCGAGCGCCTTCCCCGACGGCCGCAGCGGGACCCCGGGAGCGAAGAACGACAGGGTCACGGAGACCCAGGACCAGGGAGCGGACGAAGAGCGAGATGGAGACAAAGGAGGCGCGGCAGCAGGAGCCAGCCGGCGAGCGAGCGAGGCCCAACAAGCGGTGACAAGCGGGAGCCGAGGGCCAGCGGACCCCCCCAAGCGCAAAGGGGCACGGCGGAGGAGGGCCTCCTCCACACGGACGGTCGGCCGAACCGGATGGCGGCCAGACGACGCACCCGGCCCCCACACCACGCGGGATAACACCGCCAGCGCTCTCCAAGCGCAAGGGCGGTCCCACATGGGGGAGGGGGGGCAGCCAGGCACAAACCACACACAGCCGGGGACCACCGTGCGACTCAGCCACCCCTCACGCGCACACACCGCCGACGATGAGGGGAAACGCCAGCCCCCGCACACCGCAGGCCACACACGTCGCAGCCAACCGACCCCCGACCCCAAAGAGCGCTCAACGCCACACGCCAGCGACACGAGGCCGCAGCGGGCGGCGAGGGGGTACCTCTATGGGGGGGTGGCATCAGACCACGGGGGAGAGGCACCAGAAGCGCGACGGGGAGCCACGAGGGAACACCTCGGGCCAGCGAAAGCCGGGTCCCTCCCGGAAAACAGACACGGGATGCCACCGCCCACACCCGGGCGGTCCCGTGACACGCCTGGGACACCGGAGCCCGCCTCCAGCGACCCCCACGTGTTCCCCGACGCGCGCCTGAGGCCCCCCCACCGGGGCCCCCAACGCGACACCGCCAACGCCCACACGCCAGGCGCCTACCTGCTGCCGGATCCCGGCCTCCATCCGCCAACATCCGGGCCCCGGTCCCGAGGGCCGCAACCCCGCAGGAACGCTCCCAAGGCCGACGCGGCCGAGGGGAGACCCAACAGGCCCAAACCCGTGGCCCCACCGCACCACCCTCGCTGGCGGTGACCAGCCAGCGGGCCAACGGCAAGCCCAGGGCGGGAAGCGAGCAGAGCCACCCCACACCAGGGCCACAGGGGCAGCACGGGACAAAGCCACACACAACCCCAGGGCCCCAGGTGGCAAGCGGAAGGCCACACACCGGAGGCGACACACGCACACCGCGTGCGTGCGTGCGAGCGACCACAGGAGCCCCTCCGTCAGGCCCACAGTAGGCACCGGGACACACCCGGCCCGGCCCAGCGGGACCCTCCCCCGACCCAGAGGGGGGAGGCACGGGCCACGGCGAGGTAGAGGTGCGAGAGGCAGCGTCCGGCCCCCAGCGGAAGGGGGCCGGAAGAGCCCACGCGTAACCCCCACACACTCCCCGAGGGGAGGGCGGAGGGAACGAGCGACCATCGCCACCTAACGCACAACGAACCCAAGCCATCCGCGTCGTCAGCAGCGTGGCTACCGACACACACCAGGAGGGAAGGAACGGCGACAAGCGGGGGATAACAGCACCCCATCACGTAAGGCACGTCCCTGTCAGATCGCTAGAGAAGGCTTTTCTCACCGAAGGCGGGCCGCACCCCACCAACCCCGAGCGCACTTCTCACCAGGCCAAGAGGGCCCTTCGAGGGAGCAACACCCAACCCGCGGGGCGAGCCCGAAGCCGGGCGGAGGGGTCTGCGGTAGAGGAAAGGAAGCCACCTGCCCCCACAGACGCGCAGGGGACACCAGCGGCCAAGCAAGGCCACAGGCGGCAGCAGCAGCAGCGGCGGCGGCGGGCCTGCGCTGCACCCACGCTACCTCTTCCTTACCGCCTCGACCCCCCAGGGACTCCCACGCACCAAGCAGCACACAACAGCGAGGCTGCGACGGCACACCCAGGAGAGAGCACACCGGGGCAGTGAAGGAGCGACGGCACCACTCGGTTCCAGGCGCCTGAGAGGCAAACGACCTGGACCGCTCCAGGAGCACCGCAGAGAGCTGAGCAGGGTCAGACTCTGCCAGACAAGCCCCGCACCACCACCGCGGGACAGGGCCCGCCCACACACCATGACACACCGACACGGCAGAGGGCGAAGGGTGTCCGCCACGTCCGAGGACCCCCGCCTGGACCCCCAACGCCAGCACCTTCAGGCGGCACAAGGCAGAGGGAGCGGAGATCGAGCCGGATTCCGCACCCCTGGCCTCTCCCACCACGCCGAGGCAGGGGAAAGAGGAACCAGGAGCCTGCAAGACAGAACGAGCAGCTCGGCAGCATTCGCCATGAATGGCCGTCCCTCGTCTGTAAGCGGCTTAGGCCCGGCCCAGGAGAGCACCACATCACCACATCGGTCAAGTCTCGGTCTAGGATTATTACATCACGCGAGGCACAGGGGGTCACGCCCAGCGAGGACAGCTGCCAGGGGGGTCCGTCGGCAGCCTCGCCAGCCCCTTGCCTCTTCAGCAGCGGTGGCCAACCCCAGTGGAGGAACGCCTGACACGCACACGCGGCATAAAGCCAACGACCACTGAGACTCAGTTCTGAGGGGGTTCTGTCAGCCACCACTACGCAGCGGGCCACCTGCGGCAGAAGACAGACACGGGTATAGGACCCAGCGCCCAGCCTCACCTCTGCCGCTCTCGGGGCAAATTCTAAGCCGGAGATGGTGGCACCGTCGCAGGGCTAAACCAGGATCGCACACCAAGCTCCAGCACGAACCCAGGCAGGGAGCTCGGCACCGGATGGGCAGGGGGAACGCAGTCCAGCGCCAGGCCGCCAGCAGCCCATCGCGCTCCCCCCTACCGCCCCAGACGCGAACCCAGGGGCCCAGCTCTTCCGGTGACAGTCACCAGGAGACAGCGTGTCAGCACCTACCTGCAGATCCAAAATGACAACTGCAGGTGTAGAAATGCCCTTCCAGGGGACAACAGGGACAACCTATGGGACACAGCCGCCCCTCAGATGGGGGCCCGGGTCACAAGTCCCCAAAAACACAGCCATCGCCCACAGGGCATGCTCCTGTGGCCACCTGGTCGACCCCAGGAGTTAGAGAAAAGCAAACAACTCTACAGCCCCACCAACGGCCGCGACCAGGTCCCCCTAGGGTGCGGGTGACAAGTGTCGGGCCGGCGGCCCAGGGCCTCAGCCCCGCCAACGGCCCCGGCCGGGTCCCCTAGTGCAGGCGACAAGTGTCGGGCCGGTGGCCGTGGCCTCGCAGCCCCGCCAACGGCCCCGACCAGGTCCCCCTAGGGTGCGGGTGACAAGTGTCGGGCCGGCGGCCCAGGGCCTCAGCCCCGCCAACGGCCCCGGCCGGGTCCCCTAGTGCAGGCGACAAGTGTCGGGCCGGTGGCCGTGGCCTCGCAGCCCCGCCGACGGCCCCGACCGGGTCCCCTTGTGCAGGCGACAAGCGTCTGGGCCGGCGGCCGTGGCCTCAAGCCCCACCAACGGTCCCGGCCGGGTCCCCTAGTGCAGGCGACAAGTGTCGGGCCGGTGGCCGTGGCCTCGCAGCCCCGCCGACGGCCCCGATCGAGTCCCCTAGTGCACGGTGGCAGTGATAAAAGGGTGTGCTGGTCGACCCCATGCACTCTAGCGGTACTCCAGCCCGGTTACAATCGGGAGCGAGCAGACACCTACCCACCCCCGCAGCTGCCTGCCTGCTCACTTGCAAGCCTCCAGGCTCAATCTCCGAACAGCACACGAGCCACCAAGGTCCCAGCAGGGCTGGGACTCTCCCGCCTGCAGCTTGGGGACTTTGTCACATCCTGTCCCGGGCTCTCCACCCACTTGCTCGCCCTTGCCGGCTCCAGAATGCTCTACAGCTACAGCACGGCTGCCACCAGGTGGAGTCAGACAGCCAGCACCAAGGGACAAAGGGACAGCACGCTGGATGCACGCAGCCAGGCAATGAAGCCGAGATAGGCAGGGAAATGTGTGTCACTGCCTCCCTCCCTCCCTCCCCTCGCAGGGGGTGCTGGCTGGTCCCGGCCGCCAGGTCGGTTGCTTTGCCTTGCCTCTCATTTAGAACCAAACTGTGTCGTGACCGTCACTGGTGAAATGTTAACATTCGGTGTTGATGCATGGAACACCAGGTCGCGTGGCTTGGGGAGAATCGAGTTGTAGTAGTGAGTGACCACGCATCTACTGTGACAGGATACATCTGACCTATCAGTACAGTCTTGGGGGAAGGGTGGATAGACTTGGTCACACACAGGTAAAGGAAAACGGCAGACAGAAAATAAAATGAAAACACCGACATTGAGAGAGAAAAGGGAGAGAGAAACGGGGGGGGGGGAGAGAGAGAATGAGAACTGAAAGGAAGGCAAAACTAAGAAAGAAAGAAAAAAAAAAAAAAACCAGGAAGACCAAAAACTAGGAAAGGAGAAAGACAACATAAAGGGAAGCAATGGACACAATAGAACAAAATTTTTGGGGGGGGAAAAAAAAAAACAGACACACACGAGTAAAACAGATGAGGCAAGATAATAAATCCAGCATGAGGACGCGAGAGAAAAACATATATAGATTGAAAGAGAAGAGAGAAACAAGTTAAGAAGGACCAAGGAAGCCAAAGGTAAAGGAAGAAGGCAGACAGAAAATAAAATGAAAACACCGACATTGAGAGAGAGAGAAAAGGGAGAGAGAAACGGGGGGGGGGCTGGGGGGAGGAGAGAATGAGAACTGAAAGGAAGGCAAAGGTAAGAATACAAAAAAAAAAAAAGAAGAAGAAGAAGACAAAAACTAAGAAAAGAGAAAGACAACATAAAGGGAAGCAATGGAAACATTAGGGGAGAACACACACACACACACACACACACACACACACACGCAGGTACAACGGCCAGACACACACCGATGAGGGAAGAAAATAAATCCAGAATGAGGACGCGAGAGAAAGGCCTATAAAGATTGAACGAGAAAAAACAACTCAAGAACAACCTAGGGGAAGGCAGAGAATGTAAGGATGAAGACTGTCAAATAAAGGTGGGAGTCACAAGTGAAATTCTAGGAGATGTAGGGGAGTGGGAGAAGGAGAGGAGACAGTGAAAAGGAGAAAGCGAAAGAAAGAGAGGAAAGCGGGAATCGGCGAGCAAAACAGAGAAAGAGAGAGAGAGAGAGAGAGAGAGAGAGAGAGAGAGAGAGAGAAACAGAGCCTAAAAGGAATGGAGAGATCCAAGAAGAAAGAACTAAGGCAACATCCCTGGGAAGGTAACAGATCCCCCCGCCTGGACGTGGCAGGAGCACCTAGAGAGGCGCGCACAGTGCAGTCCCGGCCCGGCGGAAGGACGGTTTCTGCCGCCGCGGCCCCCTCCCCCCTCCCCCCTCCCCCCACCGCCGGCACCGCCGCCACTGCTCAGCCAGCAAGCCAGAAGCCCGACTGTGCTTACTGCGCCTGCGCCAGACCGGCTCTCTCCCTCCCTCCCTCCCTCCCTCCCTCCCTCCCTCCTCCTTCCTCGACCCCCCCAAACTCCACCCCGACCACCACCCCGAGGCCTCGCGAGACGCGAGACTTGTTCAGACGCGGGCGCCATCTTGAAGCCATTATTGCTTGTGATTAATGGCATACAGCCACACCCTCACTCCTTTTTCCAGCCACTCCCTGGGAACCTGATGTAAGGGCCAGCAGTGACTAGCACAGCGTTGTTGAGACATTCCGCCTGAGCCCTCCCTGGAGCCAAACTGTAAGGTCCATACATGGGCTGATGTTTCATGACTTGAATTAATTACAGTTTAGCTGATGAGAATCCATTTCTAAATAAAATTTTCACTTGAGAGGCCAGCGCAGAGTGCAGGAGGATTAACCTCCCCATAAAGCCCTTACATGTATGGCAGTGCTCCTCCTAGTGTCAGACGCTGGCCAGAGCAGAGCAGTGCAGCATGGTCCCTGAGTTAACAGGTAACACACAGGAGCTGGCACTAATTAGGAGGCCAAGGTTGAAGACATCGTTGCGGATGCAAATTCTGCTCTCTTGCTTCTTTTAATATTTGTGAGAACAAAGGGCAAGCAGAGCAGTGAGAAGTGCAGGAAGCTGATTGATCTTCTCTACTTTTCCCACACAGAGTCAACGTGCTAGCATTTCAATGTGAATTAGGCCTTGCCTACCTACCATGATGACAGCAAGCTAAGCTGAAACCCCAGGGACGCTCAGGCCTGAGAAATTAGGCCTCTGAGAATGGGCAATGAGGTCATGTCTTCTGGCTGATAATCTGGGCGAGCGCGATCACCCCAGACATGTTTAGAGTTCATTAAGGAGTCCGAGCTTGGTGATAATAGGGCACTTCTTAAAAAGCAAATCAGAATTCCATGTGACAATGCAGTCAATCGTAATTCAAGCAAACATAATCTCCAAAGCAACAAATGTTCATTACCCTTTAGTCCATCCAATAAGCTTCAGACCTATGTCACAGCTTCCCCAACAATATAGGCTATCCGAACAGACATGCAACAAATAACCTGTGCACACTTACAAGGCTGCGAAGATTCACCTTTCCCTGGCTTCTCTGCCCACATTCCATAACCGATAGGCCTCACCTCTGCTGGAACTTCTGATAGTACACAAACCACAAACAGCATTACTATACCCTTAGTCTCATTTAAACAGCACTCAGGGACCATGTGCAGGGGATTACCTGTGCTGGGTCAGCCAAGAGTCAAGGTAGCAGAGTAACTGCAGGACCTGAGCAGAAAGCGCAAGCTCTGCCTCACAGGTAGTTTAAAGGGCTTGGGAGGGGAGTGGTTACAAAACAATGCAATACCCTCCCCTCTCAGTTGATAGGGGAGGCACAGGCAGAAGCAAATACATAGGCGGTGCAGGGGAGTGGCTGAGGATGAAATTAACATTCCATTGGTGTTAGGCCCCGCCTTCAGTTCAGATGGCAGGGGACACAGCCACATTTCATTGGCCCACTGTCAACGGGTGCTGTCTATCTTTGGCTCCTCCCCATAACATTCCTCACTTCTAACACCTGAGTCAAACCTTTGACTCACTCAGGTATCACATCCAGCCATTGGTTCACGCCCTAAATGGCCTCAATGGCAGCAGCAGAGCTGTTTGAAACCCGTTCTCCAGAAGTCTAATCCATCGGCACTGTGCACAAATGCCCAGGCTGTCTTTTATCCAGGCAAGTGTATACACGTATCCATACATATGGTAACTGGGGACAGACATCAGCTGTTGCTTTACACTGACTGGCAGATGCAGGTTGGCAAGCCACGTGCGAAATGTGTATGGGTCACTGAGAAGGTGTGCAGGGTCCCAGGGCAGCACAACACATCACTGAAGGGAGGGGGGGGGAGAATCCCAGAGTCTATGTAATTACAACACAATGTAATTAATGAATAAATTTAATAAAAAAAATAAAGTACTACCAAATAAATTTGATAAAAAACACACACACACACACACAGAAAAAAAAACATCACTGAAGACAGGGCTCACGGACCTGTGTAATCACAGGCAAGAGGCTGTGAATTGCTCAGGGAAGGCAGTTTGGGGATGTATGGTTACATCCACAGCAGACCTCTTACAGTAAACTCTACATGCAAGAAGAGAATGGAGTGACTTATTCCAGATTCTAAAAGAAAAAAATTGTCAGTCCAGGATAATCTACCAAGCTAACTTTAACTCTGCTTGAAAATGAAATAAACTTATTCCACAGTAAGGAAAAGTTACATCACACTGCCTATAAAACTGTGTCACATACTGCAATGTAATCAATTAAAAAAAAAGGAATGTTACTCTTCCAAACCTGCCCTACAAAGGATACTTAAAGATGTTCTCTTGACAGTGAACAGGAATACCACCTAACAAAAGGCAAATGTGCATGCCAGCAAAATAATGGAAGAAAAAATCAATGAATAACCCATTGCTAAAACGACACGGTTATTTACCTGTATTTTAGCATGCTCCGCTGCAAACTGACTTCAGGGATGGCAAGGCCAAGGCCAGTCTGCCCCCATGGAGCTCCTGTTTATGATAGGGGAAGCCAGGGCACTGGGCAAATTACCATCTGCTCATATAAACCTTGAAGCTAAATGGCCTAAAATCATCAAACAAACATTATAGATAAGTACACTGCATTATAAAAACAAAACCCACCTAATTGTTACTTTGAGGAGACATAACTCATCAAGAAAGATAAAACTACAGCTCAAGGGTTTTGATCTCTTTTTAAAGTTATGTCTCTTCAAAACACTGTTTTTCCTTTATCAAATTCTTAACTAACACAAGAGTCATAGTGTAGCATCATTTTCTTCAGTGTGATATTAGTGGTTCGGTAGCGTAATCATTAGTTTCATGGTGTTGTGAATTTCTATTTTGATTCCTTCCTGCTTTTGATTTGGTATTGTGCTTTTTCCTTTAAAGAGATGTATAGTAGCTGTCTAATAGAGGCTATCTTGTCCAGTTTTGAGGATACAATGCAGTGCAATTTCTACATCCAGCTCAAAGCTGGACTACCAATGAAAGTAACTATACCTTGACAACAGGATGCTGGACTGTCTGCAATTGTCCATGCCCGCCATGACGGGCATATGACTATTTTTGAAAAACTGGACTATAGGAATAACATGGGGAAACTCAGTGGTGGGATGGGGACTAGGGGTAGGTGTTAGGTAAATCATAGGGCGTATGGAACTGTACCAGAAAATGGCAATAAATATAAATAAATGAGTAAGTAAGTAAGTTACAGAAGCAATTGGACCTTATGATCAACATTTTCCCGCGTTGTTAATTGATATGTACTCTTGATTTCTACGCTTTCATTTGGTATCAGAGTCCTGACCGTAAGCATCTTGGGGTTCTGGTTTGTTCCCTCATTTCTCCTGCTTCGCTCTAAGATGGAAGCTGATTCCATTGTGAAGGACTCCAAGGATGTACAGTTGGACCTGCAGACCTTTTATCAGGGGTAATGGCAGGCCACACAGAAAAGACCAAACAGTCAGTCACATGCAGCCCACAAAAGCAAAGCCAAAAGGAGAGCGCACATTATTTTCACAGCTGCACTCACTTTGCCATACAGACAGTAAACAGGCAACTCTTCCAGCCCATTCAAAACAAACCGAAAGACAGATCAATTCATACATCATCATGTCTTTTCCTTTTTTATGATGTATTTATTTTTATTGGAAAGGCCAATATGTGGAGAGAAGGAGACACAGAGAGAAATATCTTCCACATGCTGGTTCACTCCCAAAGTTGCTTCAGTAGCCAGAGCTGAGACAATCCAAACTGGGGTGCCAGGAGCTTCTTTTGGGTCTCCAACATGGGCACAGCATCCCAACCTTTGGTCTGTCCTGTACTGCTTCGCCAGGCCACAAGCAGAGAGCTGGAAAGCAAAATGGGACAGTCGGAACATGAACTAGTGGTCACATGGCACCCACATGCATGCAAGACACGGAGGCAATCAGCCCACATGCCAGGCCTGATCTTATCATTCTACCTTATCTCACAGCAGAAATGCTGTCAGAACATGCCTGTGACTATAGATTTCAAGCTGAGTTCACGCAAGTTTTAGAGCTAAGAATCCCCTTGCTAACATTGTAAAGGCCACATAATGTCTACTTGCTCAGAGACTAGAAGCATAAGGAGTTAGCTGGACAGCAGAACAGGTAGTAGTGGTTCTGCCTTATTCTGCCATCAGGGATGCCCTCCAAGGCCAGTCGGCCCCCCAAAAGCACTTGTTTATGCTGGGGGAAGCCAGGGTGCTGGGCAAACAAGGGGCCTGTGATAGAAGCTGCACTTAAAAGAGCAGGGTAATGGGAACAGAGCCACCCTGGGTGTTAAAGAACTCCTGGGTCAGAACCACAGCACCTATAGGACTATATGTTCACTGTCTGCACCCCACTAGCTGGCCATGCTCTGTGAATTCATTCACATTTAATTAAAATGACTTGGTGGTGAAAACAATATTCTTATATAAATTACTGAAAACTATCCAAATCACCCAGTAAAAGCATTTTCTAAAGTAGATTTTAGCCTAGCATTCAGACATACCCTTGTGCACTCACACTGCATAGCTGACCGCTTGTATTCCAGTACTGGCCTTACCCTTGACCCCAGTTTCCTGGTTGCTGCACACCGTGGGACGCAGAGGGTGATCGCTGCAGAAGCTACAGCACTCCCACCGACATGGAAAACCTGGCCTCCATTACCGCCTTCTGCTTTGGGCCCCCAGGCACTGTGCTCCTTGAGCAGGAGCAAGTGAGCTGGAGTGATCTCTCTCCTTTTCACACAAAAGTACCTTTTAACAAAAAATGCCAGAACATAATCTGATTTAACTGTGTTATGTACAAACTCCACATTTTTTCTACTGTAAAAATATTAAACAAGTTATTCTTATATATTATACATTTTCATATACCAGGTTTTAAAAATTATTTTTATTTGAAAGATTATTGAGTTACATAAAGACAGAAGGAGACAGAGTGAGAGGGAGATGGTTTATCTGCTGGTGCACTCGCCAAAGAGTCCCATGGCTGCTGCTAGGTCACTCTGAAGCCAGGAGCCAGGAGCTTCATGTGAGTGTCCGACATGAATGCAGGGTCCCAGGCACTTGAGCTACCTTCTGTTGCTTTCCCAGGCACGTTGGGAGGAAACTTTCATGGAAGTGGAGCTAACAGGACCTGAACCAGAGCCCACATAGGGTGCTAGCAGCAAAGGAAAGCTTAGCCTGCTACGCCATGGCGCTGGCAGCAAATTTTCTTATTTTTATAAGCCAATCATTAATGAATGTAGGATACATCACCAAGATGAATCACAATCTCAATGAAAATCTACTATCATTATAGTAATAAACACCGAGCCAAGCACCGGACACTTATGTATGAAGTTGCATACACATTTTTAGGTAAGAAAGAAATCAGTCTAAGGGTATGAGACAAGTATAAGGAAATGAAGCTTCTGCAGCAAAGCCTGATGCAGCTCCGCAGCACGTCTTGGGAGCACATCATGCAGGAAGCCCAGTATCTCACTCTATGAAGTCCTGCCATACCCCAGTCGGTTTATGAATGGTCCCAACATTTCTCCTACACAAGGAACCCTAGCAACATTCTAATTGAGCTACCCTGTCTTACAACTTCAGATATTTAAACCTGGAAGAAACTGTGTCTGTTGCACATGCAGTGAACAAAAGTGTTTTCTCTGGTACAAGCAGTAAGCCTAACTATTTCCTACAGAGACTGTCTTTGTTACTAAAGAATACTATATCTGGGAATGCCCTCTAACATGATGTCCTTGGTGTCTCAGAGAATGGAGACTTGACACTAAGAACTAGAGTTCCAACTCTTAAACCACATTCAGAGCTTCTTCACTTTAATTAGCTGTCATGTATGTGATGGTACAAAACCACTTGGGACTAAACAATGAGGATGCGTTAGTTCAGATCGCAACTTGAGGGCTTGGGAACTGCGACCCTCAGTCAGACATTCACCATTTCAGGTCTCAGTTGTGACCATGTAATATAGTAACACTTAGCTGACAAAAACATATTATGCACATGAGAGCCTGTGCGACTCAAAGACATTGCAGTGACTTAAAATAAATGGTTTCAGCTCAATGAACATTCCAATGCTTGGAATACTTTATTTCTCACTGGGATTAAAGAACGATTCTGGAATAATAGATCTGAAGCACCAGGCACTGACCTGTGTACAAAGACTTCACATTGGCTGGGTGGCTCCACAGTCGTCCCATCATGCTCTGGTCGCAGGCTGGGTGGCTCCACAGTGATCACACCTTGCCTGGTCACAGGCTCCTTGCAGCTGGTTCACACTCTCTGTAATGGTCACAGTCTGGTCTTGCAGCAGTCCCTACATCCATCACATCCTTTGCCCTGGGCATTTCCTTGAGCAGACACCTCCTGACAGACACAGGAAGATGTGGAAATTCAAGTTATTATTACGGCTGCAACCCCAAACTAACATTTCATGAAAACAAGCTACCTTCATTGATGAAGGCCGCCATCAGATTATTTCTGTACATCAGCATCTTCACGAACTCAAACAGCTGTGGGAGAAGAACACTTAAATATATAAAACTAGGCATCATGACCTGATACTCTATGTACAAAAGTTTGTCTTCCTACAGATTCAATACTGAAATCAATACTTTTGCAGGCTAAGTGATGTTTTCAGCTGGCCTTTAAAATGAATGCAAATCCCATGAATGAGTTTTGAAGCATAATAACTGGATTATGCTGCTCAGAAGTTTCTTTTTGAGACAGAAGTCTGCATTGGTCCTGGTCCATTATATAATATCTAGAATTTGTCTCTAACACTGAATTATCTCTGGGTTTAAAGATATTGCGGTAGTGCTGTCTCTGAAAAGATATCTACCTCTCAATCCTTGCAGAATCTGAAAATTTATTTTTGTGTGTTACAGTGTGCTATTTCACATGTATGAATGATATTCTACACTTATCAATATATACGGCAGATATTACTATTGATATTTATCAGCTAAGACAGACAACAGTGACAAAGGCCATGGCTTAGTGGTTAAAGTCCTTCCTTGAATGCGCCGGGATCCCATGCGTACGTAGGTTCTAATCCTGGCAGCTCCACTTTCCATCCAGCTCCCTTCCTGGGTGGGCAGTCTGGATGGCCCAAAGCCTTGGGACCCTGACCCCAAGTGGGAGACCTGGAGGAGGTTCCTGGCTCCTGGCTCCAGATCAGCACAGCACCGGCCGTTGCACTCACTTGGGGAGTGAATCGTCGGCGGAGGATCTTCTTCTCTGTCTCTCCTACTATCTGTGTATCTGACCTTGTAATAAAAATAAACAAATAAAATAAATGTGAAAACACATGAGTGGTAGTCGCAAATAAAGGCAAGCTAACGACAGCATTTTTTCCATTAAAATCTTTAAATTGGGCCCTGCGTGATAATGTAGTGGTTGAGGTCCTCGCCTTGCACAAGCCAGAATCCCATATGGTCACCAGTTCTAATCCCGGTGGCCCTGCTTCCCATCCAGCTCCCTGCTTGTGGCCTGCGAAAGTAATCAAGGACGGCCCAAAGCCTTGGGACCCTGAACCCACATGGGAGACCTGGAGGAGGTTTCTTGCTCCTGGCTTCAGATCGGCACAGCACTGGCTGTTAGATCTTTCTCTCTGTCTCTCCTCCTCTCTGTGTATCTGACTTTGCAATTAAATAAATAAATCTTTAAAACAAATCTTTACATTGAGTTGAAGATGGAAGTGTCAAAATAGACAAATATTGGTACACTGCATCTTCACAGATGGAACAACTACCAGGAAGTAAATAGGAAAAGGGGACTGTCAGGTTTGGGGGTGAGGTTTGGCTCCTAGCATTACAGACAATGGAGAGCACTGGCTCCCCCATAGATGCTCCATTGCTCGTAGGCGACCTTCGTCCTTATCTGCTCCTGGGACTTCCAGAGCTAAGCTGCCTGCCTGGGGTCCACTAAAAGGACTAACAGAGTTGGTGCCAAATAAGTACAAGAAAACAGGACAACCTTTCAATGCAGAAACACTTCTCTTGGTGATGCTAGCTGTTACCATGACAACCTCCTCCCGGGCAAGTAATTGTGTTTGCTGGACTTATATTTCTTATTCACCAGTTAACAGACCAGTAATCTGGATCAATGTCACAGTTCTAGTATACCTTTAATTATTTGGTTGCAAGATCCTTATGATCTTAGGGGACCTCTTAAGCCTGAAGAGGAGAGGATGAAATTACATGACCCTTATCAGACAGGGTCTGATGGCATATCCAGCTGCAGAGGATATGAGGAACACCATTTACATGCATCTCCACAATCATGCCTGATGGCTCTTAAACAGCAGAAAAGAACCTCAGTTGTTTCTATCAAAGCTACTGGATTTTATTGTCATATTCTTAACCAGACTCATTCAAGACGTATATACATATATATTTACATATTTATATTTACATATCTACAGTAAAGCCTAGGTCATGTCATTGGATACATTGAGGATGCATTGAGGATAGCCCTGTGCCAAGTGCCCACGTCACTGTACTCTAATAAAGCAGCAGTCCGAGGCCCATAATCATTCCCTTCAAATGAGAGTAAACACCCCAGATTCTATCGCCTTGTATACAGCAGGCTGGTCTCCTCCAGCTCCTGATTGACCTCAGCAGCCTACACAAATTCATCAGTGGAAATTAGCAATGGCACTCAAACCACTTGAGATTTGGCAAGGACAGGTTGCTAACCAAAGTGGTTTCTTTCCATTTACCACCAGGAAAGACCAGGCAGTTCCTCTATAGGAACAGATCATCAGGTTTGGCTCCCTGTACTAGGTGTTCTTGCCACCCTTGCTTAAATTCTAGCATTAGCATTAATTTTTTTCCACCCAGTCTTTCTATGTTTTGAGAGTCCATGTATGTATCTGGCTCCCAGTACAATGTCCAGACCTCAGGCAGAAATCTCAAATACCATATGCCTTCACATGATTCTTCACGAAGTAGAGATTTAAAAGACTCATAGGATTGCAAATTACTGCAGTAACTGCAACTGTCGCAGTTGCAGGGCCTGCATTGCATCACTCAGAACAAACAATTGTATTCAGGACCCATCAATTTGGAATTCACCATGTTGCTTCTGGAAGATAAACTACAACCTATCAATCAAAGACTTTCATTAAAGAGTGCCTGGGATTATATCCCCTTTTGTGTTACCCCTGTTCCTTAGAATCAATCTTTGTTACCTTGGGATAGCGCAAGATATCATTTGTGGTGCCATGGAAATGTTTCTGGTCAATAGTTTGAATTGGAATGAGAAATTAGATCCATTTTCGGTGAAGTTACACAAGGTTCCAGGGTTAATATATTTACCTGGTTTACTGAACATATGTCTCATGTTAGTGTTTACCAATGCCTAATTTATTGGAGAGTACGAATTATTATTTTGATCATACTAACATAATGCCTTTTTTTGCAGGAAAATCATAAATTTATTGAAGTTTATATATTACACAATATTATTTATTTCGCATTTCATAGGTTGATCACTACTTTTTAGCTCATTAGACCCATAAGATTCTATTTTAAATTAATTGGCGGAAGAATAAAAATGGAAGAATAGAGTAAGGACACATTCAAACACACAGAAAAACATCAGCTAGTGTGAAGCTGAGAGGGCAAATTCCAGAAAATAGAAGAGGACAGAACAACAGCAGAGGGATACCTGGAGACTGACAGAAACAGGAAAGCAGCCTACACAGTGGTGTGGTGTTGCAGTGACTGATACTCCAGTGACATTCAGCTAATGGTGATCTGAACTCCACCGGCAGCTGAAACTACACCAGCAACAAGGTGGGAAAGGACATTCACCGTGAACTTGGGAGGTGAACCCAGACAGAGAACTGCCTGTCCTGCTGGTCTGTTTGATTTGACCAGGAGAAGAGACAGAGCAGCAGATCCCATATGGGCAGTGCAGGAGTAGGGTGGGTTTCAGCCCAGTCTGTCACCTAGAGCTGTATAGGGCATCTTTTGTTTAAGGAGGCAAGGGACATGGATAGCACTGTGCATGCACTGAGCTGGGAATGAACTCATTCCACTCAGTGAACAGGAACAAGGTGGAATCCTCCAGGCTCTACCCCAGATAGGTCTGGGTAGCCCTCAGACC
Source organism: Ochotona princeps (assembly GCF_030435755.1). NCBI lineage: Eukaryota > Metazoa > Chordata > Mammalia > Lagomorpha > Ochotonidae > Ochotona > Ochotona princeps. The sequence continues at coordinate 101,739 of NW_026698804.1, read as the reverse complement.
TGATGGCCAGCAGATCAAGAACTCTAGTAGTGGCATATCAGGTGCCATTTCATATGGTGTAGCAAAGAGTTTAAGACTGCAGGGGACAACAGTGAGCTGCACATATACTAAACTCAGTGAGAACTCACTGAGCTCAGTGCATTGCACTGGTCATGCAGGAAAATAATACCAACTTTGGCACTATACGGGTCAAAATAGGTCCATGTGGCCTTCAAACCTAATGGTCAACAGATTCAGGCAAGATCACCAATAACAACCTAGGTTTATAGGACACTGGTGTCTCCCTAATCCTGGGACCTGCTCCAACCAAAAGTGGGAGAAAGGTTGTACAGGCAATGGTTCAGCCTCAGCACGGTACCAAAGGAGGTGGAGATTGGTGAGCCAGGAGTTGGGGCTACGGAGTTCTTTGTGTAAATCTAACATAAGAACCCAGAATGGAACTCTCTAGAAGGAGTAGACAAGTGACTGCAAACAAACAGCTGTGTGCCAGAGTAAGTAAAATCAAACTATAGATCTGTGGATGACAGAGCTTAGAAATCGGTCCCAAAGAGAAGAATCTGCCCCAACCAGAAGTACAGTGACCAAAGGAAAAAGCAGAGACAGAGGCGCAATGAATAGTTCTAAAGACTACTCTGCAAAGGAGCAAAACCTTTTGCCAACCTCAGAGCTAACTGAGGAAGACATTGAGAAATTTGGGGATACAGAATTCAAAACACTTGTTATAAACCTTCTGGTCAACAATGAGAAGCACGTAAAGCAGGTATTCAAGTAATTTAAGGAATATGTCACACTGGAAATGAATAAAATGAAAGCTGACATATCAGAAATAAAGAATACAGTAGAGCAAATTAAAAGCACAGTGGAGAGTCTCCAAAATAGAATGAAGGAGGCAGAAGAAAGAATCTGAAAATTGGAAGATATTTCCTGTCACCAGCGGGAAACAAACAAAAAGCTGGAAACAGACCGGGATGAGGCCAAACATAATGCCTTTTTGCATTATGTCCATTTAGTGTGCAAAAATAGACCCAATGACACGAATCAATGATGTAACGCCGCTATAGCGTCAATATGCTCATGCCTCATAATTCACCACAAAGCAGAAATGACAGAATAATTGCCAAATTCCTGGAACTCTGCAATCTCCTAAGAAACACTTGCATCCAGTCATGGGAAAAACCCTGATTCTGAAACACCAGGAAGCAAACACGAGATAGGAATAGTCTTCAGGTTTTAGAATTCCCAGGAAGGACAGTTACCTTCGATGCATCGTGTTTACTATCTACATTGAGGTACTAGGATTGGAATACTGAAATTTTGCACCATAAATCTGTATTGAAGTAATTGGATCAGAATCATACACACTGTTAATTTTTAACTGATCCATGTCAGACAATAACCCCCATTATGTATTCATATCATGCAGCTACTGATTTTCCCATAGATACTTGCTATAAACAGCCCATTCTTACTTTGTTCAAGGCACTTGCTGTTCATTCCAAGAGGTAGCTGCCCAACTGGATGTTCAATAAAAATCATTTCACCTTCTTGGAGCCTCACAAGATTTTTCTTGAAGTCTTACACTACTTGGAAACCATTCACCTGTGAAGAAATTCATAGAATACATAGGAATTAAGAAGAAACTACAAATACAAGAACTCAATTAAGAACTGAGAAAAGAATCTAACCAGAAATTTTTCAAATATTAGTGCCAACAAACATGTAAAACTTATCACTGCAATCAGGGGCATGGTGAAAAACAAAGTTGGTCATCTCACTTTACCTGGGAAATATATTATCAAGAACATTACATAAACACTAGTACAGCTGTGGGGAGGAAGCAATCCTCATATGGTGGTGATGGAACTACAAAGAAGCACACCCACTGATAGCAGCGTAAGCTTGCTTTAAAAGCTGAAATGCCATCTCTTCTGTGCAGAACTGAGAAAGAGGAAAGCAGCACCTAAGATCCCTGTCCTACTGTACTCACTGTGGCATCACGCACAGCAGCCAAGGGAGGGAAGCAAGCCGGGTCTCCATTAGCAGGTGAATGGATGAAGGAAAAGGTTACCAATACACGGTGCAATAGCATTCAGTTACAACAAGAATCAGAGCTTAGCATCTGCTGGAAAACACATGGATCTGGTGATCACTCTGCCCTTTCGTGCGTGGGAGGTGTGTTTTGAAGCTCATCAGAAATTGCAACGATGATTACTTAAAGTATTTAGTGTGGTTGAGGGAAAGGTGACAGAGGGGCACTGGATAATGGGGAGAAAATAAAGTTAGATCAAAAGCATAGGGGAAGGTATTTAGAGCATGAGTTGGGGTATTACCTGGGCTGCCAACATCACATGTTGGAAGTGCCTGGACTTCAATCTAGGCTCAATCCTAGCTTCCTGGTGATGTGCACCTTGGCAGGCAGCAGCTCAATCAGCCAGGATCCTGGATGGAGCTCTAGAAGCTGGGCTTCAGCCTGGCCAGGCCTTGATCATGTGGGCACCTGCAGTAAAACAGGTGGAATATATCTGTGTATGTGTGTGTGTGTCTTTCAAGTGAGTAAATTAAAAAGAGAAGTAAACACAACAACAACCTTACAAATGAGTAAATATAAAAAACAAAACTGCACTGCACGGGGTTATCTCTCAGAACAACGCATTACAGCGCCCCAGAGCAGATGGCAAGCCGCAAGCAGAAGGACAGTGACAGCAATGCCACAACTCAGGACTGAACTCTTCACCAGTAAATCTCTTCAGCTGCATACGTCAACCCAATGTTGACAGTAAAAATGAGTAATTCTTTATAGGGAAGATAGTAAGGGCTAAAGGATGACACAATTATATAAAATAAAGATGAAAACCTGTCTCAAACACACAGAGGGTGCTGAAGGCACCATGGTGTAAGTTAACTTATGCATGTATTGAGGCAGGCACTTGGGCTAGTGTTGTGGTGCAACAGGTCAAGCTGTCACATACGACAACAACAGGACAACTTGAATCCTGGCTTCCTATTTCGCTTTTAATGGATTTCTTTAGTTTTTGAAAGGCAGAGTTATAGAGCAGGATAGACAGATCTCCTGTTAGCTGATACACTCCACTCCTTTTCAACAGCCAGGGCCAAGCCAGGTCCAGACCAGGAACATGGAGCTCCACGCATGTCTCCCACATGGGTGGCCACGCTGCAAGCAACTGGGCCATCTTCTGATCCTTCCAAAGGTGTAAGAACCTTATAGAGCCATCAGTTTTTACTCTAGGCTACTCCATTTCCTATCCAGCTCCCTCATGTTGTGCCTGACAAAGCTACATAAGATGTCCCAAGTCCTTGGGCCCCTGCATCCACTCCTGTCTCCTGGCTTTGCCCTACATTTGCCCTGGTTTGGGGAGCTATTTAAGGAGCGAACTAGTGCACAACAGACTCTCTGCCTCTCCCTCTCTGTCTGTAACTGCTTTTCCGATACAGGAAAGAAATCGTCATGAGAAAATAAGGACAGAGATTCCCCGCTCCACTGTTCACCCCCTGAATGGGTCCTGACGGCTAAGAGTGGGGGGACAGGCGAAAGCCAGGAGACTCCAACACGTTCTCCCATAGAGGAGAACCTAAGCACTTAGGCCATCTGCCACAATTTCCATTTTTCATTAGTAGAGAGAGAAATCAGAAGTAGAACAAGCAAGACTTGAACTTATACTTACATGGGATATCAACATTGTAGGCAGAAGCCTAACACACTGCACCACAGTCCCTGCTGCTAAAGGAAATCCACGGAGATGCTTAAGAACAGATAACAAAATAGCAAAAGGAAGTAATATCATCCTAAGTGATCATAGGCATTGTCAAGTCTGTGCTGGGGAAATGAGAAATGGAAAGAGACTTAGAACCTTCTGTGACAATTTAGAATGCAAGCCAGCACACCTGGAACTGCGAATCTGGAGGAAAAGGGAGCAGAAAATATGGGCTTAGAAACAATTGTGAAACTCTCCCAACATTTTTTTTTAAAGATTTATTCAGTTTATTACAAAGTCAGATATACAGAGAGGAGGAGAGACAGAGAGGAAGATCTTCCGTCCGATGATTCACTCCCCAAGTGAGCCGCAACGGGCCGGTGCGCGCCGATCCGACGCTGGGAACCAGGAACCTCTTCCGGGTCTCCCATGTGGGTGCAGGGTCCCAAAGCATTGGGCCGTCCTCGACTGCTTTCCCAGGCCACAGGCAGGGAGCTGGATGGGAAGTGGAGCTGCCGGGATTAGAACCGGCGCCCATATGGGATCCCGGGGCTTTCTAGGCGAGGACTTTAGCCACTAGGCCCGAAACTCTCCCTACATTTTGTGAAAGGCCTCAATTTACACTTTCAACTTGCTCGGAAACTCGAATCAAAGAGATACAAAGAAAACTGTTCAGGACAAATCATGACCAAGTTACTGTAATCTAAACATGAAGAGAACACTTCGAAAGTGGCCAAAGACAGAGAAGCACAGAGCATAGCAAGGTACAACCAGGAATGCATAACAGCTGCTTCCCATCACACATCAGGACACCATCACCCAGGGCCACAATCTCCCTCCTAGAAGTCACTGTCCCCCATTTCTCCTGTGAACTGTACACTCAAGGCAGGAGTAGGAAGCCAGCAGCCCCATGGGGAAACAGGACATCACTTACTAAACCCACACAGCATCCACCTGCACTGCACCTGGCAGAGTTCTCAGGGAATCGGGCAGTGCTGTCGATACGCTCATCTGCAGTTAGGCATCTCAGCGCCAGAACCTGCATGTGGTCTCACACACCTCGCAGTTCACCTACCTCGGGAGCCTGTCACTGCACAGCCACCACACACGGCCAGCTCGTTCAGCCAGCTCCTTCCACTTCTCCTATTCCAGGAGCACACACCAGTCTCTGGCGCCTCACAGTCTTTTGGCAATGTGATCACTGACATCGCGCTGTCTTCTTCATCCCTTCCAGGGCCAGAGGATGCACCACCATTGTTCTGGACGCGGTCCGGTGTGCAGGTTCCGTCTTCACGGGGTGGCGCCAGCTGAGATCCACCGCTGGGTCTGCATTCACCACGTGGGGAACAGCACCCCACTCCGGGGCCCTCCAAAGCCCACAGGACTTCTCTCTGTTTCTCATCCCAGCTTGCCAGGACATGAAACCAACTGCACAGCCGGTGGACCATCTCCAGCAGAGACACAGAGCCTGGAATTCAGAGAGGAAATGGCGGACGTGGTGCAGGAAAGCACTAAAGGCGCTGGAAGGACCCTTCCCAGACGCTTGCTGATGACGTCATCGGGAGACTACATTTCCCAGGAGACTCAGCTCTGGTTCCTTTGAAACCTAGTAGTGATCTTGTTAGCAGGAGAGAGATCTAGTGCATCAGAACTGGTCCTCATCCAGATAGCAGACATGAGATTCGGTTCTTCATTGACTAAAATTCTGACCAATTCCAATTATAGAAATAACGGGGAATTATTAAGCAGTCATAATAAATAAAGCATGAATTTTGACACATATTTTAACTTTATTAATATGTCATCTGATTTTCAAATGCAAGGACAGAAAAAGTCATATCTCTTATCACACTTCGGTTTTAGTAGGAAGTAAGAAATTTTTATTACTTCTAAAATGCCTGTTCTTCAAGTCCTTGCCTTGAACATGCCAGGATCCCATATGGGCGCCGGTTCAAAACCCAGTAGCTCAGCTTTCCATCCAGCTCCCTGCTTGTGGCCATGGAAAGCAATCAAGGATAGACCAAAGCCTTGGGATCCTGCAGCCACATAGGAGACCTGGGGGAAGTTCATGGCTTCAGATTGGTTTAGCTTTGGCCTTTGCAGTCACTTGGGGAGTGAATCATTGGACAGAAGATCTTCTCTGTCTCTCCTCCTCTCTATATATCTGCCTTTGTAATAAAAATAAATAAATCTTTAAAAAAAAAACGTGTTCTCATCCAGAAGTCTGATTTGTGACTTGGCACTGGATTGAGTTGCTTAATGGGGAACAGTGCTTCGGATGTGTGGTAACACCATAGTTAACATGCCATTATCAATGTGCGATGTAAAAACATTGGAGCCCAAAGAATGCTAAATTCTATGACCCAGAATGGATCCTTTTTTGATATTTTTATTATCGTGGTTCTCTGTGGTGGCCAGTAGGAGGCACCATTTCTCCATCAATCGATACTTACCAAGATTTGTAACAGTTCAGCCACTTACAGCTTTAAGCCTATGACTGTGAAAATCAGCAATAAGGCATATCAACAATTGCGGAAATCCACAGGACATGCTTATTGCAACACAGTCGATAATTGTAAAAATGTGGAAGTAATCTAGATGCCCGTTAGCAGAAGACTGGATAAACAAACTGTGGTTCATCTAGGCTATGGAATTCTACTAAGCTATTACAAAGAATGAAATACAACAATTTACAGGCAAATGGGCGAAAATGGGGATCATTTTTCCAAGGGTAAAGAGCTAACTGGAAAAGGTCAGATATCATATGTTTGCTCTAAAATAAAAGGCACTAAAAATACAACAACACAGAGGAGGACAAACACACATGTGTAACCCTACAATGGAAGGATACAACAGAGGCCAGACCACCAGGACTCAGGGAAAATCGACCAAATGCATCTCTACTATGGAATGAAGGTAGGCATATACCTGTTTTTAAGAGATTGTGCCCTGGTGTTGCTCAATGCTAACATAGGTAGGGGATATTTTGCTCATCTTCTCAGGGAATGGCTGTGTCAGTAGGGAGGGGAGGGAACTTGGCAAGAGGGATGGGAAATGCAAGTGCTTATTAAACTGTGTCCTAAAACCAAATTTTGTAAGTATCAAGTGCAATAAAGATATTGAAAAGATAATAAAAAATAAATGTTGCAGACTGTTTTGTTAACTTAGCACATACATCCAAATGATTTTTGAGAAAAGTACCAACAGCATGCTTTGAGAAAGACAAATCTTCAATAAATGCTACTGGCAAAAATATATGTAAATATATAAAATAAAATTAGATTCCTGCCTCATAAAATTATCTCAAGGTTGGTCCAACACCTAAATTCATGTCTGACACTATGAAATTGCTACAAGAAAATGTAGGGGAGATACTTGAAAACAGCAATGAGGGTGATTATTTTTCAAGTAAGACTTCAAAGTTCAGGCAACCAAAGCAAAAGTAGAATAGTTAATATAATTCAGAAATGTCTGTATAGCCATGGAAACATCAAAAGAGTGGAGAGACACATGACACAATAGGAGAAGATTCTTGCATGCTCCTTACTCAACAAAGTATTCACATCTACAAGACAAACATTTAATAAAGAAATGGAACAAGAAACTGAATAGACAATTCTCAATAGAACAAATGCAATGGAGAACAAATGTGAGGGGAAAATGCTTAATATAACTAGCTGTTTAAATGCATTTTGCAACCCGAAGGGACACTGTGCACAACAGGCTAAGCCAATATGGTTGCTGGTTCAAAAACCTGACAGCTCCCTTCCAATCCAGCTTTCTACTAATAGCTTGGAAAGCATTAGAGGATGGCTCAAGTCCTTGGGTCCCTTCCCTGCACCCACTCCAAGTTCTTCATTGCTGGCTTTGGATCAGCTCATCTTTAGCTGTTGTGATCTTTTGGGGAGTGGAGCAGCAGCTAAAACATACTCTCTCTCTCTTTCTTTGTCTCTGCTTTTCAAATAAAAAATTTAATCTTTTAAAAAAATGATGAAGATATATCACTTCAACCCAAACTAAATAGTTCTTACCCTCAAAAGAGCAACACACACCAGCAAGGATGTGGTGAAGGGCAACTTCAACACACCATTGGCTTGTTGTCAGTGAGTGCGGCAACTATGGGAAATAGTGTGGAGACTTCCTTAATGGCTAGGGATACAAGTGTCATATGAGCTAGCAGGCCTAGTATCAGATATAGACCCAAAAGTCAAAAATTCATTGACTCAAAAACACACCCCATTCATCATGCTATGTATATTAAAACAATCATCTATTCAACAGACATGGTTACAGACAGAGGGGGAGCCAGAGAGAGGTTTTTAATCCAGTGGTGCACAGCCCAGATAACTTCAATGGCTGGGGCTGGGCTAAGTCAGCAGCTGCTTCTGTGTCTCCTATGTTGTGACAGAGGTACAGGATGCACCTCACCCTGTATTATTTTCCCAGGTAAACTAGCAGGGGGCTGAATTGGAAGTGAGGTCGCTGGGACCTGACCCAGTGCTTACCTGGGATGCTGGCAATGCTGAGTAGCTTGACCTGGTGCACCTCAATGCCAGCCCCAGCACTAGGTTTATGGCAGCACTGTTGCTCCATATAGCCCAAACATAGACTCTGCCATCCCTGGATGAGTGGGGCCTTTCCCCCGTGTCTGCTGGCAGCCATCAGGTAAGCCAGGCTGGGTGCCTACGAGTACATCCAGGAGTGATGGAGAAGGAACAGTCAGATGTGATTCTATTTCTCTTTAGAGTTCAAGGCAGGCAGCACCTTTAGCTGGCCGTGTGGTGCAGAGTGCCATGCCCCACTGGCCTGCAGACTGGGATACATGGCCAAGCAAGGTTATATCATGCATAAGATTCCTGTGCAGCATCATGTCCACCAGCACAGTTTCTAAGCATATCATGCCGTGAACCAGCCAAGTGCACAAAGCCTTCAGTCTGCAGCCAAAAGGTGAGTTGGGTGGTGCCTTGATGGAGATCCAAGAATCCATGTGCATTTTAATTATTGCTTCTGTTTCTGGTGAGGCATGTCGTTGATATTCTGGCCAAAGCTGCATTGAAACTAGATTGCTTTGGGTAGTGTAGACATTTTAATATTGTTAATTCTTCTATTCCACAAGAAAGGAAAAGTTTGATATGTGTTGTGCATGTTTTGCAATTTCTTTGTCTCCTTCCATTTCTGGAATTCATCTTATCTCGCTGTACTATGATACTGGCCCCAAGTACTTCTGGCTTTAACACAATGGTCCCCTACACATTAGACCAACTCCTTGCCTCCCTGAAGAGCTGTACACTCATGAAGACTACATAAACAATGATGCTGTACAGCTCTTTAGGGAGGTAAGGAGCTGACAGAGTGTAGCTTTGTGAAAGTTCTAACACTGTAGCACACTTACCTCTCTGAGCATGAGAACATTTTTGCTGTAAAATCTCTGTATTCAGAGTGCAACAGATTTTAACATATATAAGCACTCTCTGAAGAGTTTCTGACAGATGTGTTTTGTTTGAGCAAAAAGAACACACATCTTTCAGAGAAACATTTTCCAGACTGTGACCCTGCGCCTTTTAATCTTTTCAAGATGCACATGTGAGGGGCTGGTGTGGTGATTGGATGGGCAGCTTGCTGCTTATCACACTGGCATCCCTTATGTGCTCAGGTTCAAGTCTAGGATGCCCCATTTTGATCCAGCTCCCTCCCAATGCATCTGGAAAAGCAGTAGGAGTCACAGAGACAGGAGAGAGGGAGAGAGAAAAAACGGAGAGAGGCAGAGAGATCTCCCATCTGCTGATTCACTCTCCAGATGGTGCAATATGACCAAGCGCTTGCACCATCTTCTGCTGCCTTTCCCAGGCCCTGAGCAGAGAGCTAGATCTAAAATAGAGTAGCTGACACTTCAGCCATGTAGCATGCGGTGTCACAGGGCATGGCTTTAACCACTGTGCCACAACAGCAGCCCGATCACATGTACCGTTCTAAGAATTTAAGGATACTTACCACCGTACCCTTTGTCCCCACCTCGTTTCCACCTCCTCTCCTCCTTTCCTTACTTTTCAAGATAGATTCAGCTTGATTTGGAAGACAGATTTTAAAGAAAGAGCCAGAGCTGAACTCATCTGGAGCTGGGAGCCAGAAGCTTCTTACAGTTCTACCACATGGGGGCACCATCCTCCACTGCTTTCCCAGGATCATTAGCAGTGGGCTGAATTGCAAGTGGAACAACCATATCTCAAGCCCGCGTCAACAAGGGTTCCAGCACTGCAGTTATCCAACTAAACTCCAGTGCCAGCCCCAGTATTTTCTTCATGTAGTCTTCACTTGCTTTTAAGATTTATTATTATTATTTTTTGGAATGTCAGATATACAGAGAAGAGGAGAGACAGAGAGGAAGATCTTCTGTCTGCCTCTTCATTTCCCAAGTGGCTGCATTGACTGGAGCTGAGCTGATCTGAAGCCAGGAGCCTAAAGTGTCTTCTGGGTCTCCCACATGGGTGCAGAATCCAGGGCTTTGAAACATCTTAGATTGCTTTCCCAAGCTACAGGCAGGGAACTGGAAGGAAAGTGGGGCCACTGGTATAAAAAGTGGAGCCATATTGGATTCTGACACATCCAAGATGACTTAAGCTACAAGGCTACCATGGGTCCTTTAGCCCATGTCCTAGCTGGATTGCTTGTTTGCTGTTGTTGAGTTTCTTGAGCACCTCACCAACAACACACTGACCTTCATGTACTAGCTCCAAAGGAAGCACATGCACATGCTCTTCCAGCAGAAAATGGTTAAGGGTCCAGGGCAATGGCCCAGTAACTAAATCCTCATCTTACATGCACTGCGATCCCATATGGGCACGGGTTCATACCCTGGCTGCTAGACTTTCCATCCAGCTCCTGCTTGTGGCCCATAAAAGCAGGTGGAGGGTCACTCAAAGCAATGGCACCCTGCACCAATGTGGGAAACCTGGAAGAAACTTCTGGCTTCGGGCTTCAGATTGGCTCAGCTCCTGCAATTCTGACCTCTGGAGGAGTAAACCAGTTGATGTAAGATCTTCCTCTCTTTCTCTCCTTTTCTCTGTATATTTGATTTTGCAATAAAAAATTTTAAAAATAAATCTAAAAAAATCATGACAAATATAGTGCTTAAAAAGGAATATGTTGGTCCTGGCATGATAGCCCAGCTGCTATAGTCCTCTCCTTGCACTGGGATCCAACATCAGCATCGATTCTAATCCCAGCAGCCACACTTCCTATCCAGCTCTCTGATTGTGGCCTGGGAAAGCAGTTGAGGATGGCTCCAAGTCTTGGGACCCTGCACTCATGTGGGAGACCTGGAAGAAGCTCCTGGCTCCTGGCTTCAGTTTGTTGGCTGATGGGGGAGTGAATCAAGGTACAGAAGCTCTTTCTCTCCACTTCTCCTCTCTGTGTATTTGACTTTCCAGTAAAAATAAAATAAGTTTTTTAAAAATGAAAATGTTTACATAAGCATTAATATTCAGAGATATATGCAAAAGAATCTACATTTATTCATATAGCCATGTTTCTCAATCAGCAGATGTGCGGTGTTTCACTATACCAAATAAGCCCTCAGCAAAATTTATCATGTGCAGGGTCACAAATGCAGGTATGCACTGAATAAATCACATCAGTACAAATCATCTTAACTCCCCAAACCAATGCACGGAAATGAGTGCACGTAGCTCTGTACATCAATATAGGCCCTAGGAAACAATAAAGCAGACAAGCATGCTGCAGTCACCAGCAGAGGTCAGTGGCTCCACTTTGCCTCTTGTGAAAATTTTTTGTGGAGTGTTAGAGTCCAGGCCAGTGCTTCCCCTGGAAGTTAGGGTGTAAGCTAGTCAACCCCCAGATAACGACAAAGAGCCTCGCTGGTAATGCAAAAAGCAAACAGAGTTAATTGTGCCAACATGCTGGGGTCAGATCGTATTTGGGGCACACAGGCCAGCCAAGCGGATTTAACCCTGACCTAACATAAGGCTAGAGATTATATACCCCATTTTGGCTGTAACATATATCAAAGTCAACTCAAAAGTAACAAATTTAGACTTATGTGGCTCCCAGGTGCAAGCAGTCTATTCCGTTCTCACACTCATTATTTACATTCCTACACTTATTGTTTACGCTCCCACACTTCTTATTTACGGCTCATCCCATCCTGGCACCCTTATCTTTATGGTTCCTCTAGTCCCTGGGACAGGGGGAACTGTGCCCCTGCCTTCCTGCAGCTGTTATAAAGAAACAAGGGAGACAGAGTTCTTGTTAAAGTGGAGCTTTCCCACAATTCAGGTGCCTCCTTGACCTAGCGAAGTAGTGGCTTCTCACCCCAATGTGCCTAATATCACGTAACACTAATATTCTTAACATTCTAACATACTAACATTATGCCCACACTCTAACAGGAGAAAAACCCAGGGCATATTTAGCTACTTCCTGGAGCTGTGAGAGCTGACAGAACCACATCAGTCCAGAGAGCCCAGCCCAGCCAAGGGGTATCCCTCCCAATGAGAGCTGGCCTTGTTTCCCATGTAATCCCTCCAGGAAGAGACTTATGTCAGTGCATCTTTTTTTTAAAAGACATTCATTTTTTAAATTATTATTAGAAAGTCAGATACACAGAGAGGAAGATATTCCATCCAATAGTTCACTCCCCAAGCAGCCGCAATCTGAAGCCAGGAGCCCATAGCCTCTTTCAGGTCTCCCACATGGGTGAAGGATCCAAAGGTTGACGGAGTGGCCCAGGTACACACTCAGTGTAGATGGCTGAAGGCTGTAACAAGGAGACAATTCAGATATATGACTGAGGTCCCTGGGCACACACTTAGTGAGATGGCTGAAGGCTGTAGCGAGGAGAGCCCAAGCAAGGACACAGTTCAGATGTATGCACTGCAGGAACTTTGGGATGTTGAATGTGCATGCGCAAAGCAAAAAGATGGGCCAGGCTAGAGGCCAAAGGTCACTCAAAGGCTCACGAAGATTTTCAAAAAACACTGAGGCTGCTCCTGTTAGTTGGGCACATGGATATCATCTGCAAATATAGTACAATTAGATAAATATACCTTTGCATGCATATTTGTAAATTCATCAACTTATTGAATTCAATATAGAAAGACATAAGTAACCTTGTTAATATTCATGTTTATTGATACAACATAGAAATGTACTTGTACTTCCAAGGTTTCCTATTCATAGATCTGAGGTGCTTCATCACAGGGGACAAGAAAAGCAATAAACACAAATTTTGTGTAAATTTAGATACACATTAGTGCATACTTTATTTTGAAATAAATTATATAAATATGTAACGTTATAAGCCCTAACAACATAAGTACATGAGTAAAGACAAAAAAAAAAAAAAAACTAGTACAACAAAACCTGAAAACAACACATATTTTTTCAGGCAGAGGGACCCTAGCTATGTGGTAGCTAGTATGCAACGCCACCACAAGGTTTCTCTGTAGCACTTCAATGTTTCTGATGTCATTGAACATGTTTTCAGAAGACTCTGGATTTTATTCCAGAGCCTTCTTCCAGACGGCTCTGAGATATTTTTATTTTGTGTGATATTAATATGAAGATTGCAGTCTTTTTATTGATTGATTTAGCTATAAGAAGCCCAGATATTGTCCCAAGCTGGGGTGGCCATGCTCTTGGTATCTCCTTTGAAAAGGCTGCCACCTACTCATGCCTGGAAATGCTCAGCGGACAATGCAGCTGCTGCCCCGTCAGTCACACATCCAATGATACAGGAAACAAAGGAGTTACCCTCGAGAGCTGTGCTGCACAAGCCATCACACCTGTTCAAGTGGACCAGACTGTGACAGCAGCAGGATTCCAAACTGGTGAAAAATCCTGTGATACCTGCTAACTGGAAAGTAGAAACAAATTCAGATACAAGACCTTTGAATACAGGCAGGGAGCCAGTCTGTTACCAGCAAAACCTGGTGAGCTCTTTAATGAGCTTAATATAGAAATTAATAAAAAAAAGTTGTAAAAGCTGCGAATCCGTTACAGATTACAGGAATTATTTGCAAAGCAAACAAGTAAACATGAAAAGAGGAGGGAAGGGAAAAACTCCTCCCAGGAGGGATCCAGGATGTGGGGTGTCTTCTGGCAGGAGAGGCAGACACAGTGGGAATTCAGGATGTGCCTAGGGTTGTTAAGAGTTCCCTGACTCCGGCCCAGCACTGTGCCCTTGTGGCTGAAGTTCTCGTCTTGAACGAGCCTGGATCCCATATAGTCTTCGGTTCTAATCCGGACAGCTCCACTTCCCTTTCAGCTTCCTGCTTGTGGCCTGGGAAAGCAGTTGGGGATGGACCAAATCCTTGGGACCCTGCACCTGTGTAGGAGACCTGGAGGAAGTTCTTGGCTCCTGGCTTCTGATAGGCACAGCACTGGCTATTGTGGCTGCTTGAAATGTGAACCGTCATAAGGAAGATCTTCTGCTCTGTCTCTCCTCCTCTCTGTATGTCTGACTTTCCAATAAAAGAGAGAGAGAGAGAGAGAGAGAGAGTTCCGTGACTCTTCATTATGTCAATCGACTGGGCTGGACAGGAGTCCTCTGTTGGGTTCCCACCAGGCATCCTGTGGAAGCCTTCCCCACTGGGGGACTCTAATTAGGAAGTCCTGGGTAGTTCCTGTACTGCCCACTGGAAAGTGTGATTATGCTGCATGTGTTAAGGGACAAATTACAGCCTTCCTGACAGATGGCAAGATTCCCTTCTCACGGAGGTGTCTTGCTTTCCAGTTGTCAAATGCTATCCTGAATCTTATTGTCCTAATCAGCAATTCAACTAAAAAGCTGCTCCCCACCCTTGGTATGTCGTAGTTCAGCACTTGAATGGATGCGCATGTGGTCTTTGTCCCTTAGAGGTGGGCTACAAATAGTGACTTCCAGCAGCCTCAGCAATGCCCAGTCAGTGACAAAGCAGAGATCTTAGCGCCTTCAAAGTCACCAAGCTGCTTATTACTGCCCATGGCTTGTGAGGTTGTCAGGGACAACAGCACTTCCTGTTTTTTTATTTGATCAGGCTGGCACCGCTCCTTGGTTAGCAAGGCTATGAGGAGTTTCTAGCAGTGAGGCAAGGCCCGGTGGAATGTCTCTGGTCATCTCATTGCTGCCTCACACCATTGTATGGACACTCAATCACCTCTCTGATGTTTCATAGAATTCTCCTGAGGGTGTTGTTGCTGTTTTTCTGCTAATGGGAAGTGATTCCTGTAACTGGTATGACACCTCAAATTGATCAATCATGTTATGATAAAAACATCTTTAGTGACGTAAGGCTATGACACACAGGTGAAAGTATACAATAGTACAATTGAGCCCACAATGTCTCCAAACATCCTGTTATGTGCCCACTTTTGTCCTGGAATTTGCCCTAGTATAAGTAATGTTTTCACTAAGAAATGGCTTGATAATATCTTGGAACTGATGGCAATCATGGAGGTACAAAGAGTTTGTTTACCATGTGCCTTGAACTGTTACAACACATGATATGATGCATTCTAGTTTCTCATCACAGAAAGCAAAAGTATATGGGGCATCTTCTAAAGGGAAACAAACGTGAACCCCCTCAAAATGGCTTGAAATCTCAATCTTACACTGGCATTTATATTTAGGGAAAGAAAATAGTTTATTAAAACTTCTATCTTATATTGGCACTTATACTTAGGGAAAGAAAACAGTTTATACAGATAAAAGGAAGTTTCTTGTAAAGCCCTCTGTTTGTAGATTGGCTGAGCTTCCTTGATCCCTTTAACTGCCCTTTAACAAAAGAACAAAAAACAATTGAATCAGCACTAGGTGAAGGTGACGGTAATTAATGCATGACTTGATTATAAGATTTAGCTAAGAATCTATGTTATATGCTTTTATAAAATCCTTTTATTTATGATCTTTTAATTCTATACTCTTAATATTTTAATCAATATTAGTTGTGTTTAGTAAAAATTGATTTTGAGTATAAAATTAATTTTGAGTACAAATAAACTACTTCTCAATATGTAACTGCATGCGCTGCCAACCGTGGAATTCCTGGCTTCAGCCAGGTCACTGCAGATTTCAATGAGTAATGGTTTGCCAGAAATGTTCTTTAAAGTAAATAATATTTTTTAGGATTGTTTTTTGCATTTTATTAACCATGATGTAAAAATGAAACAATTGGATATTGTGCAAAAACTTGTGATGATTTGTGTATAAATAAAGAAGGCAACTTTTCTGAGTTGTCCATTATGAGCATCAAGCCATAGTGGTCCATGTCTTTTCTGTTTCTCTTATAGTCTCGCCGGATCCACGCATCCTTTCAAGCTCTCAGCTATCCTTTCAAGCTCTCAGCTGGAGCTAGTCTCCGGCAATTATGCACTCGTAAACCATGAGCATCTGTCACTTTCACTTTCTCATCATGTGGCTGCCGGCACGGTCCAGCAGCCCTGTGTGTCAGTGGAAGAAGCGCTGCTCAGAGGAGGGCCAGGTGACGAAATACCAGAACCAGGGGCTGTAGACTCACAGGTTCTGAGCCCCAGTCACATCTCTCAACATATGCTTGTGTTATAATATAGGGCTCAGGTGTTAGTGTTAGAGAAACCAGAACAATCTGCACAGAAGCAAGCCCTGGGTGACCTCAGCAAAACAGGCACTTTTGTTCTTGTCTTTATCCCCCAAGGCAGGCTCTGCAAGCTACAAAAATAATTGCCCAAGCTTCCTGCCTTCAGGCTCATCTTGTGCCCTAGGTCAGCCTCTAGAGCAAGTCTTGTCTGTTTCTCCTTGCCTTTGGGGTGTGTCCTCTATTGCCTTCTTTTAAAAGCTGTCTGATGGATAATACCTGTGGCTGGTTGGGATGTGCCTTCAAGCAGAGGAACCCATTCCTGTAGATGCACAAAGCATCCAGGAAAGACCAAGAGTGAGCACGGCAGCTGATGGAGCTCCAGGAGAGGATGCTAAGCCCACAGCAAGAACCAAGCCAGTCATTGTTTTAGTGAGAAAATGAGAAACTTAGAGTGGGACTGGTACTTTGTCCTGCAAAAGACAGCTTTTGGCAAGTATGCATTTTTTACATGTTAAGACAGACTTTATTTATTTTAATAGAAAAAGTACATTTACACAGAAAAGCAGAGACAAGGATCTTCTATCTATCTAGTGGCTCACTCAGCAAGTGGCTGTTATAACCAGAGTTGAGCTGAACTGAAGCCAAGAATTAGGAGCTTTTTCTGGTTGCCAGGTCCCAAGGCTTTGGGCTGTCCTCCACTGCTCTCCTAGGCAACAAGCAGGAAACTGGACAGAAAGTGGAGCAACTGGCACAAAAACCAGTGAGCGTTGAGAGTTGACCAATTCTATTTCACAAAAATGAGTCAAAGGCACACTCTTACAAACTCGGTGTCTTTACTCACCAGCCAGTGCACTGGTCCATGCCTCCACAAGTGGAATAGGGAAGCAGCCTTAACAAGTCACAGGTAAGTGCTTTGAAACTCATACTGGCATGGAAAACTATTCAATCAGCTAAGCTGGCATTGATACAATATGACAAAGGGGAAATCGCAGGAATGTTTTGTCTTCTCAGGGTTGAGCACTCTTGCTTCCCAGTAAAGAGTGTAAAAGACCTGTGTTTTGGCCGGGGCTGTCAGAGAAAACTTCCTGGCTGAGTGACAATCTGAGGAGAAGGGTGGAAGTTGGCCACCTGCAACCCAACTCCCAGACACAATTAAAGAACATACTCACACCATTTATACACAATACATAGGATTATACACAATAATATACACAATAACTGAATTATGTGAAGCTATCCAATGGGCAAGTGTGTATATAGACTCCTTGGTAGTGAGAAGCTGACACAAGTGAGCAAGCAAATATGGGTCACAGAAGCCAGTTTTTTTTCTTTGAAATTTATTTTATTTATGTTGGAAAGGCAGATATCCAGAAAGGAGAGACAGAGAGAAAGAGCTTCCACTTGCTCTTTCACTGCACAAGTGGCTGTAATGGCCAAAGTTGAACCAATCTGAAGCCAGGAGCCAAGAGATTCTTCCAGGTCTCCCACATAGGTGCAGGGTCCCAATTCTTCAGCCATATTCTGCTGTTTCCCCGGGCCACAGGCAGGGAGCTGGATGGGAAGCAAGGTGAGGATTAAGCCACTGAGCCATTGTGGAGGTCCCTAGCCAGCAGTTTTACAGTTAGCCAAGTTTTAAAGTGGACAGATGTTTTTCTTATATTCTGATTTTACATAGGTGTCAATAACAGAGCATATGTTTTCTGCTCACCCTGAGACTCAAGCAGACTTAGAGGTCCTAACAAGATTGACACTATTTTAAACTTTCCAGCTCTCATAATGCCCGTATGAAATATTGGCACTTACAGGTTGAGGATCAGCCAGTTGAGCTACTGCAAAAGCTCCCCCATTTTGCACACTTTTTAAAAGATTTCCCTTCTATTATTCTAACAGAAACCTGACCTATTAAACTATCCCTCTCATTAAATGCCATCTCCACCAAGAAGAATGGACCCTTTCAGAGGAATGGTATTGCCAACTTCTCCATGCTTAAAGGTGATGGAATTGAAGGATAATCAGGAATTCTTTTCCATCTGTGGAGCAGAATATAAGGTTACACACAGATTAAGGAAAACAAACATCAGTGTCACTGATCAAGCACTTGGTAGTGAGCTTGTGTTTGTCTCTCACTGCCATATCAGATTTGACCTCATTGCTGACCTGGTCCCAGCAGGGAGATGAGTATGAGATGAGTGTGAGATGAACAGGAGTCAGTTTCAAGAGCAAACTTAGAAACTTAAAAGCATCCCAAGATGTTTTGGAAACTCTACAGGCAAGAGGAGAATGGAGTGACACATCCTGGTTTCCAAAAGCAAAAATGTGTTGGCCCAGAATAATGTATCCTGCAAAGTTTTCCTTTGTCTTTGAAAATGAAATAAAATCCTTCAACAGTAAGGAATATGCCTCTTCCAAACCTGCCCTACAAATGATATTTAAGATGTTCTCATGGATTTTGTGTGTTTTAGTTTTTGTTTCTCTAAAACACTTTTTTTCTTATTAAGTTGTTCACTGACAGATCATACAGTAGCATCATTTTCTTCAAGAAGGTTCTTCATTCTCTTTTTAATTTATTCAGTGACACCTTAGTCATTCAGTGGCATGTCATTTAACTTCATGGCATTGTTAGTTACTTTATTCTTCCTGTTGCTGATTTTATTTTGTGTCTTTTCATTTAAGGTCATCTATAGTAATTGTATAATGGGAATTTCCATATCCAGATAGGAAGATAGAATACAGTAAGCATCTTTACTTACAGATTAAAGATGCACTCCCGACGAACCTATTAAATAAACCTTGACAATAGGATGCTGAACTCTGCCGCTGTGTACCCCTACAATGATGGCCTTATGACTGTTTATATGGAACTATACCACTGGATTAATATATGGGGAAATCAGTGCAAGAGGAGAGGATTTGGGAGGAAGAGTAATTTCAGGGCTTATGGAACTATATAATAAAATGATAATAATAGCAAATGAAAAAAAAGTTGCCAGAAAAATCCGTTAAAGTGTATTTCATAAATATGATTGCAAGTGTTGTCAGAAAATAGAAAACTGTGGAAGACAAATGATATTAAATAGCTATGGTTAAACTGATAAAACTACACAAACCAATAATGATTTTTACTTTTTTCTACCGTAGTCAATTGTTTAATCTTAATGTTGAGGACACAGGCTGAAGGGACTGAGCAGGACTTGAGACTCTTGGGAGGAAAGGCAGTTCCACTTGTGCCTGTGGGCAGATGGGCGTCCAGGAATCAAGTGGTAAACCTCTGGCTTCCTGTATTGTTATACCCTAAGCAGCAGGGCTATAGTAACAAGGGAAGTGCCTAGCTTACCCCAGGCATGTGGGTTACAAGACACATTCAGGAGAGTTGGAGCATCCAAGCAATCAATCCCAGGCAGCCCTAAGGAGCACTGGGTGACCTCACAGCCAGGGAGTGGGGTTCCTGCAGGCAGCAGTGAGCTGGCCATCCTAACAGCCAGGCTTGCAAGTTGCAGACTCAATGCACCTGGTTCTGTAGCATTAAGAGATTTGGATATTAGACTTGCATATTTATCATTTGGATCATTTTCTGTCAAAGGAAACTCCACAGGGTAGTAAGCTTTGGTAGCACAGGAAGCATTCTTGTCCACACAGGAGCCTCTTGCCCTGCCCTGCCTTCCTCCTCTGCACCTATGGCTCACGCACAGGGGTCCACCTAGGCAATATCTAGAGGACGCATCAAGAGATGTTTCCCTCAACCTGTTGCCTGTCCCTGGGGAGGGTTCCACTTCACACTCCAATCTCATCATGCCAAGAACACCTGCTCCACCTTCAGCTTAAGACGTTTTTCCCGACTCACACACAACTCCTTTTATCCCCAGGTGTCATAGGTTGCTGTGGCCGACATCTCCTAGACCCAACCATGGGAAAATTCCACCATCTAGCCTGCATGCTGGTCACAAGGATGCTTGAGTGATTCCCAGAATTGTTTGCTCTGTTATCTATGCAAACTTTCAGGGATTGAGAATCTTTGGCCATCCCTCCTACCGCAGCTTCCTGAGAGTGTGTCCACTTCATCTCTATCTCTCCTCCTCTCAGTATATCTGACTTTGTAATGAAAATAAAATAAATCTTTAAAAAAAAGAGATTTGCAGCCTTCCCTCAGGATCTGCCTACAGCATCACCTTCTCAGCCAGTCTGCTCTGAAGCCAGAGCCCCAGGGCATCACTTTGCTTCATTTGCTCCATAGCATTCACCACCTGTTAGCATGAATCCCCCTCATTCTAGTCACCATTCGAATGGGACTCACGTGTACTGTAAGGCAGGTGAGGGTGCAGCCGTGTTGGATTGGCAGTATTCTTAGAAGGTGGAACCTTGCTTGGGACAGAGCACAGTGGTTTCCTGTCACTCACAGAGGAAGCCTGTTGAGGCCGTGAGTGTGTGTCCACAGTTGTGGAAAGCACAAGACTCTCAATCCCTGACTTGTAGAATACTCCCCTGCAGATCCATTCCTAGGACAGGCTTTGATTAGTAAGTCAGTCAGGAAGAGATGACCAGCAATAGAAGCAGCAAAATAGAATTTTGACAGTGTGCTGTGGTGAGAGTTGCCTTTGGCCTGGACAGATATGGTCATTGTTGCCATTTAGGAAGTATTATTACATATAAAAACTCAGTCAAAATCCAAACCAGAAAATCTGGCTGGGCTCCTCTATTAATGGCATAAAGAGTTGGCCCTGTACTGTTTTTGGTCCCTTCAAAACTGTAAGAGTTGCCTTACTCCTCCTTTATGCCTTTAATATCTGCCTTTTTAAAAATGTATTTTATATTAAAATTTTGTTTCCATAGTTAAGAGGGATGCATGCCCACGAAAGCCTCAGATCAGGGAAGGGAGGGTCGAGGTATGGAGGATGGTGGCAGTATTTGATAAATGTTTCAATGTTTTTCCTTGTCTCCTGTGTCTTCCTGGGAAGGCGAGATAGGAGGCAGGGTTGTCCCTGGCTGTCATACTACCTTACTGTCTGGGGGTGGAGGACAGTCATTTGATGATGCCTTAAAGACCACAATGTGGGGGAGCATGCCCTGGAGGTGTTACTGGAGAGTCTTTGATAGTCTGCAACATTGCAGATTTCACCCCCTTGAGGAACTTAAAGACCAAAATTGTAACCATTTGACTACTGCTCATTGCTAACTGCTATATTTCTGGTTCTGTAACTTCTGCTTCACTTGCTGTACTACGAAATTGTGTGAGCCCCAGGCCTGACAACTTATGGGACATTTGCTCATGCACCCCATTGGGAACATTTAACCTATGTGACACTTGCCAAGTCACCTTGATAGGCAGCCCACCACCTACCTTGGAACTAACCAATAGTTTGTCCTAAAGATAAGATACCATGCAAGTAGAGGAGCCAAATACTAACCGTCTGATTGGCTGGATTTTTTTTTTTGTATAAAAACCCTAAAAATGGAAGCTCGAGATCTTCATCTTCATTGCAGACCCAGGCATGATCAAATAAATGTTCCTGTTCACACCTGACTCCTGGGAATTCCTTGGGGAAGCTTGTAAATGCTGGGAGGTGACAGCGATGGCAGCAGGATAGGATTGCCACTGGTTGTCACTGGCTATAGACTGCAACACTGACCCAGTGATGACAGGACACCTGCAGAGCTGTGGCACTGATCAGCCTGGTGACTCACGTGTGACCACTGAGCTCTAACACTCACCAGGATTCTTGAAAATTTGCCACCTGCAGAGCTGAAGCCACAACCACATCTGCTTACTGCCTCCTACAGCATAACAACACTCCTGAGCTGAACTGCAGTCCATCGGGCCCAGAGCCATCTTGCTGCCTTAGCGCCAGTTCTTGTACAACAGCTCCAGAGTTGAGAGAATCTTTTCAAGGTTTGATGGTGACAATGTCCACATGACTGTCTCCACAGTCCCAGACACTTGCTGCAATGTTTGGCCAGGACAGTTGTCCAAACTCTTCTGCTTTCCATCCTCTGACAAGACACTTGCCATCCTCTGCTGGCCTGGATGAGCTGGCTGCCATGGCCCTCGTGTGCATCTGTGTGTGCTTTCCCCCTGCTCTGACAAGAGGAATTGAGGAGGCCCAGATCCAACACGTGCACTTCAAGTGGGAGCACAGAGCCTGTGGTTTTCCCTGAGGCCAGAGTTTGAGTCCAGCAGTCTAGTTGGGGAGTCCTCCAAGAAACCCTGCTTAGGATGACTTCAGACTTGGCTCTTGTGTGCACCAGCCAGTGCAGGAGCAGTTTGGGCCTGTCACATACATCAGCCACTGCACTTGCCAGCTAGCTGCCTAGTCAGATCTGCCACCAGCTGAACCTTTCACTGCCAGATTCCAGCCCCAGCTGAGTTCAGAGCTGGGGAAGCGTGCGTGGAGTTGGTGATAAAGAAAGACACAGACACTGTCACTTGGTGCCTTCTTGCAACAGCTCAAGAAGAAGCTGTCCTTTTTATTTATTCAGACACCTCACAAGCTTCTTCACAAACAAGTAATTATTATATTTTTACTTCAAGACTAAGGGGTCATGTATGGACATTTGGTCATTCTGTCTGTACTTCAGGGCTAAGCAGGTGCCCCTAAGACAATTCTGCAAAGTACTGTATTCATATTCTTCAAAGCAAGCCATTATTCATTCTTCAGTAGCAGCCATGGAGCAACAGCCAGGACTCCAAGGCCAAGGCACATGCGATTACCTGCTAATCAGTAAGACATTCCTACTACATTTCTATTTCTACAATTTACCCATCATTTAACTGGAAATATATGTCACAAGGAAAAAACATCAAAATCCAAGACAAGGGTTTCAAATGTTGAAGTCCAGTATAACTATAGGCTCTACAACCCTATAAACAATGAAACAATAATTAAAAGCATATTTCTTTAATAAAAGCATCCTTAATTCCTTTAGCTAAAAATTATAAAAGTGGCCAGAACAGTTACATTTCTATGCCCCAAAGAAATTGCAAAGACAGGATAGCCGTTGAGATAACAGTAACTATATTTATTGCCATAGCATTTACAGCTCTTACTCCCATCACTTGCATTAACATTTAGGACATTTATCATGCCCTTTCCCAGAAGGTGTGCTACATGTCTGGGCCAGATTCTGAGGCAATGGTTAAGTACCCAAAAAGGTGTCCAGAAATGGCATGGGCTTAACTGTGCTTGTGTGTAAATTGTCCAAGATACATTCACCAAGACATTATCAGCGACATTAACTCTCAAGCTCACATAGATTGCAAAATTATCTCAGAGGGGCCAACAGCAATGGCTCAATAGATTACAGAATTCTTAGTGGGGTGCTTGAGTGTCCATGCAAACAGGGGGTGAAACCACATCAAGGTGATCAGAGAGAACTCAACCTGGCCCTGAAAAACACCTGGAAACTCCCCTGGGCCCTGCCAAACAGGGGAGATGTTCTCTTCACACCTTCATGTCATCCACACCTACTGCATGGACCCCAGAATCTCACGTGAACTAATGGGTGCTTTGGGCAAGCCCAACCCAACCTATAACAGATCCCATCATCACAAACACCAGTGGGTGCTAAAGCGTAGTTGGGGCAACTCCTAATAGTTCCCACAAGGCCCACCACAGCCCGTTTTTGGTGTGCTGGTGTGTGTTGTGGTCTAGTCAGGTCCATTCCATATCCCACCCAGCTCTTACACACACCCATGGGTATTGTAGCTCCATTCAGTCCACCCCGCCCCCACACCAGGCCCACATATATGCTACATGTTGTTCAGCCTGGTGCAATCCCAGCCCTGGTTCTCATGCTCATGAGCATGCAGCCTAGCAGGAGAGTGACCACGGTTCTACCAGCTCCAGACCCTGCACTTAAAGCAGATACTCTGGTTCAACCTAATGTGACTGCACCTAGTCTTACCTTTTGCCAGTGAGCCTTACAGTAAATTCCATCTGGCCTGCACTTGTTTTGGTTCTTGTGTGCACCAGCTGGTATAGTAGCTCAGCCCTGCCCAGCCCTGCCCAGCCCTGCCAAAACTCAGCATACTTGTCAGCTGACAGATCTTGCAGCCAGTCCACTCCAGTCCAAGCTCTCACACTCACCAGTGGAAGCAGTGGCATAGTAGGGGAGTTCCTGAGGCAGAAATAGCCATTCCACAGAGGGCCCCTTAAGTGAGGCACCGCCCACTTCCTGGCCCAGAGGTTCAGGGAGAATCAGGTGAGCAGGAAATGAATGCAAATCACTCTGTCAGACCCTGTCAGCAATTCCACCAGTGTCAGAAGATGCTCAGTCTCGCCTTTGACAAAAGACAGGAGGTGGCTGTCTCAAGGGGGAGCCCCCACCCCAGGTCCTTGACAATACCTAAGCCCCTGACCATGGGGAAGAAGAGAAAGGAACTTGTCCAGTTGCAGGGAGTTGTGCCATGGCAATAAGCCTGCTGATGGCCTCCCAGACCACAAGCCAAGAGAGGAGGTTGGATGATCGAGGGGCACTGCCCTCACCCAGAGCACATTCCTACAAGGCATAGTGACTGTGGGGAGGAAAGCAGAAAGAGGGAGAATCTAAACCCTGTGTTCAGGCACCACTGTGTTGTTTCCTGGTTGGAGAGAGCAGGAAAGTCCAACACAGGATGCAATCATGCAAAAGAGCACCTGAGTTTATTTGTGACCAGTGGTGACCCCGTAAGGCAGACAGGGGGTGGGGGCCCAGAGCTGGGAATCCAGGTCCCCACTGGTTTGCTCTCTCTCTGCTTCAAGCTGTTTTGTGCCCACATCTCTATTTTCCCCCTTGGGAGTATTCCAAATGGTGTTTTCTTACATTTTGGGTTTTCTCTGGAGAGCTGCAGCTCCCCTGGGATTTGAGCAGGATGCTCCTTTTTCCTCTAGTGCTGCCTCAGCAGCCTCTCACCCTACAGATGTCATTGTGTAACTTACATGTGAGTTACACCATGAAGAATGAGGAGGCCCTGGGGCTACCCCTGACTTTAAAGTCTTTTATAGTTTGCTAAAGAGGAACCTGCTGCAAGTGACAGCGGGGAGCAAGAATCCCAGGAATGTAACTATACAGGGAAAAGGCTCAACCCCTTTCCCAAGTCTGCAGTTAGTCTAGTGAATGGAGTGCTCAAGGAATGTTTTTCTGCTGCAGATCCCAGCCAAGAACAGCTAGAGCTAACCAGGATTATGAAGAGTAAGAGGTAATTCTAAGGCAGTGATGGCAGGTTTCCGAGTTACAGTGTCTCAGGCAGCTAGGTTTACAACCATTTGACATATAGAAACCTCTGATAAGTTGTTTTGCATTTCTTGATAAAAATAAAACTAAAGGTATGTTCAGAGTCATTAGTATTGTTTTCTTCTGAGATTTCATGTCAAAAAAGCTGTATACTTAAGTCATAAAGGCATAACTTGGAGACAAGAACAAACTATGTATGTGAACGTATAGTGGAATGTCCCTTACCTCCTATGTGTAAGTACAGTGAAGTTTCAAATGTTGCTCTTTGGCAAGCGTATGACTTTAGATAATAATCACAATAGCCTAATATTTTAGTTTCCTAAGTAAATTAGATAAAATTTTCTGAAACAAACTGGGGGAAATGTAAAAAGAATCAATATTTCCAATTATAAATTTATGTGCTTTTTTTGGCTTCTTAGAATAAGTAAAAGGCAAGAACCTTTTAAAAAACATATTGTAATAAATTTTGTGCATATAAAACCCCAAAATCGCTTTATAAATTTTCACTAATATGTAAGTTAATGAGAGTAAGACATAACTTTAAGCAATATATGAAAATTTAGATTTAAATTTGAAAAGATGTGTGGGAGGGAGGATCACTGAGGGAGTATGTTACAGGTGAGGAATGACTCCTGGGGGACTTGCACCAACTAGGCTGCTGCACAGTCAGGTAAGGGAGGGGCTGAGACCAGGTGCTTTGGAGAAGGGAAACTAGAAATTAGAAACTGCTGTGTCTCCTTGGCAGAGATTTCTTAAGAGCTCTGTTTTAACTGACTGGCAGATAAAAGAACATTTATGTCAATTAACATTTTACATCAACTGAAATTAGTTCTGGTTCTTTTTGTTACACACAGAAGGCCAAAGAAAGCAAGTGGCCAGTCCACTTGGTCACACCAGTGCATCCAGCCTTGTGGGAGACCCGAGCTGAGCTAGTTAGTATTGACCATCACCCTCTGGTCAAAGGAAAGCTAGGGCTGGGTCGTGCCTGGCAGGGCTCACCACAGGACCACCAGTGAGTATCAGGCAAGAGGTGGGCCACAGAAGGCTGCACCGTGACACTAACTAGCCATGAGAGCACCGGGTCCGGGAGCAGATTCTGTGGGGGATGTGGGCTCATCCCTGTGGGACTGAAATAGCTGCTGGTTTGCAAATTAGACAAAATGACAAATAAGGAGATGCCCCTGTATGGGACTCAATCTTTTTGGATATGCATGTGACTGAGCCTCATGTGGCACAGCAAGAATAGTAATTTTTCCTGTGAAAGACCTTAGTGTCTGGTATTTCAGTCCATGAATCCCATAACATTTTCTGGTGCGTTCGCTGGAAAATGGGACAATGGTTTTTATCACCACCTCCCACTAGGACCCGAGCGTTGCTGAGGATGTCTGGGGGATGAGCAGGGAGAGTAAATGTTGTTGGTCCAGTGGATTGTTTGTTCAGTTGGAAATGACATTCCCCCGTGGACTAAGGCAACCCTAGGAGCACAGTGGAACCCTGGGCACAGTGGTCAGCACTGGCAGGAGCCCAGTTTCAGCTTGTTTGGCAGACTTGCCTTGAGGGGCAGAAGGGAGCTTGGTTATCTCCTGGAGTTGCCCAGGTCATGCTGTGAGCTGCTAGAGTGCAGCGATGAAACCACAACTCAGAGTCAAAAGTTGGAGTTGAAAGTAATTTTGGGTTCATATGAATCTAATTTTGAGCTTGATTCAAATGAAGAGATGTTATAATATCAGAGCATCTTAAATCATTAAGGTATCATTACTAGGGATAAATTGGGGTTAAAGGCAGATGAGTTCCACGCTTCTAAATGTATTCTTAGATCATTTTAACATTTCAAATGCTAAGGATTCTGAGTTTGTTACCAAGTATGTTTTCACAAATTGCCCACATAGGAAACATAGTTTAACACAGGTTTAAATGAATAAGCTTCAAATTTAATGTTTTTAACGAAGAAAATTTAGTCTTAGTGCTAACCTTTTTAAAGATTCATTTTTATTGCACAATAAAATATGCAAGAGGAAGAGAGAAAGACAGGAAGATCTTCCTCCATTAATTCTCTCCTCAAGTGATCATAATGGCCAGTGCCTAGCTGATCCGATCAGAAGCCAGGAGACAGGAGCTTCTTCCTGGTCTTCCACATGGGTGCAGGGTCCCAAGGCTTTGGGCTGTCCTAGACTGCTTTCCCAGGCCACAAGCAGTGACCTGGTTTGGAAGCAGGGCAGCGTTCAAGGTGAGGACACCTGCGTTCAAGGTAATAGGGTACCACACCATTTTCCAGATTATTTATTCTTAATTTGGGGAAGTTTAAAGGATTAAATTTCACAATGTAATTGAAGAAATCAGCAAATGAAAGCTGAGTCACAAGCAAGAGAATGTGTTCCTCATGAGAACTGTTATGAAAAAGAATTTTGGGGACTTGGCCTGTTGTCTTAATTGGCTAATCCTCCACCTTCATGTTCCAGGATCCCACATGACGTCTGGTTTATGTCCTATCTCCTCCTCTTCCCCTCCAGCTCCTAGCTTCTTTCCTGGGAAAGCTGGAGAGGTTGGCCCAGAGTCTGGGACCCTGCACCCATGTGGGAGACCTGGAAGAGGCTCCTGGTTCCTGATTTCAGATCAGCTCAGCACCAGTCATTGCAGCCACCTGAGGAGTTAACCAGTGGATGAAGGATCTTTGTCTTTCCTTCTCACTGTAATCTGCCTTTCCAATAGCAAATATAAAACTAAATCTGAGAAAAAGAGGACTTTTTGATCAAGTAAAGCATTGCTTGCAAAAATGTCATACAAGAGAATAACTATTCAAGGGAAAGATAAGACAAAACTACTAAAACATTCAAGTGAGTTGCAGAAGGTTTGAACAAGTAATACAAGGTTTTAGGGGCATATATCTGAGAATTTGAGTGAGAAAATAGACCATAATTCTTAAAATGTTGTTTATAATTTTGTCTAAAATTTAATATCAAAAGTACACTGACTCAGAATTAGAACCTAGTTGTCAGGAGCCATGTACTACAGCTACACTGAAGCCATTTTGAATATAGACCTATGGGACAGTGGAAAACCCCCGGTTGGCTAGATGCTTGGGAAAGAAGTTATGAAGCTAATCACACGCTTAGCTTCAATTGTTTCTAGCAACTGTTTCAGAATGTGATTGATGCTGTACTTACCGATATCTTGTTACTGATTACCTACGCTATTGTCGATATATTGGTTACTATTGTTGATATGGTGGCTGCTCAAGAACAATCGGTCTTGAGACCATGGCCTGCGTCCCAGTTTCTCCTTCCCTCCCTGAGCCTTAGTTACTGAAGAATATAAAAACCCTCAGTTGAAATCAATAAACTGACAGCTTGATCAGACCTACTGTCTTGCTGTCCATTCTTCGTGTCTCTTGTCCCTTCATTCTCTCCTAGGTGACTGCGACCCCGTTGACTGTCCTGCTGGACAGGACACCTAGTTTGTTCATTAATCTTCTGTTAAAGCAACAAGTGCTATTTTTGTGTGAGATTGTACTTGTTTGTATTGGAAAAGCAGATTTACAGAGAGCAGAGACAAAAAGATCTCCCACCCACGAGCTTCCTCCCCACTTGGCTGCAATGGCTGTTGCTGAGCTTGGCTATGCAGTAGGACCTGGTGGGAGACTTTGGACACGAAAGCACTGGGCGCAGGCAGCTCTTCTCAGAAAGGGAAACACATGGCCTTCATGTCAGGATTAATCAAACACACAAGAAGAAGCTTAATGGAGAAATGATTTTATTACACTATCCTGTGGCCAAATCCACTTTCAGGATGACAGACTTTGAGAATACAGAATTTTTTGCCCCAGCAGAATGCAGATAACACAAAGGCTTAAATCAATTCTTGTCTTATGTGAAGCTAGCAATTGTTAGAATAATTATTCTCATGTTAAGAAAAGAAAAGAAAGAGAGAGAGAAGACATTAACATAGTGTCTTGGTATGTTTTGGTTTATTTACACTCAAGGAAAGCATAAGAAGAGATAGCTTTGAGGCCAGGGACACTCTCTTCTGTTATTTTTAACCCGAGGGAGGCACAAAGGAGAGAGAGCACTGTGGATTTTGGTCTGCCCCTCAGTGTTCCAAGGTTAGACACAAGCCCAGGTGTTCCCGCTTGTGAATAGTTTCCTTGTCCACTGATGCACTCAGCTCCTTCAGCCCCACGTGTGCTTTCTGCATTGGAAGAGGTAAGAGGGAGAAAGGAATTCTGAGCAAGCCTTCTCTGTGCTACATGACTACTGGACTATTTCAAAGAACTATTTGAAAGGACCAGTTGAAAGCAGATTTACTGAGAAAGCACAAGATCCTCAGAGCAGTTTTACTGAAAGAATGAGATAAAGAGGGAGAGAGAGAGATCCTTCATGTGCTGAAGGACTCCCCAAATGGCCACAACAGCTAGAACTGAGCTGATCTGAAGCCAGGAGCCAGGAGCCTATCCAGGGCCCTAACACCTGAATCATCTTCCACTGCTTCTCCAGGCCACAGACAGGCTTCTCCAGGCCACAGGGAGCTGGATCAGAAGTGGAGCAGCCAGGAAACAAACTCACACCTACATATGCTGCTGGTGCTATTTAGGCAGAGGATTAGTCTGCGGAGCCATTCTGGTCCCAGTACAGCAAAATTCTAATCAACAGAATGTCAACAGGTGTCATTTCTTCTGTAACAATAGACACCGTAGTGCCCAGTGTTTTCCTGCTGTGTTTTGTGCAGGAGAATTCTAGGTCCAGGCAGACTGTAATTGCCACCTGCATGTGATGCCTAGTGAACTCAAGTTAATTGGCCTTCACAAAGTCTGTAAGGCACACAGTATCACCGATCAGTCCAAGGAAGTCATGAGCACTGATCACCCAGGAACGTGGACACGAGCTGATGGGTTGCATGTCAGTGAATATGTAAAGAGGACTGGGAGATGAGCACTGAGAGAAGGAGACAACAGAATGTGATCAAGTGGAGACAAGCGCACTCATGGCTTTGTGAAGCACAAAGCAAAGAGCAACCCCAGTGTATCATATTTCTTGATCAGTTGCTACAGCTTAGTCACGTCCTCAGGCTAAGTTAATGACTGTCTTTGGTATGGAGAACATCACACAACAGCTTAATGCATCAAACATGCACATGATCTCAGTAAGAGCAACCTGCTATACGCATAGTGGTGTTTGGTGTGGTTTTTGACCCCGTTCACCTACGTGCACAGCCACAGGTTCCAGGCAGCCCTACTCCCAGGTCATGACTCTGAGATAGCTACCTGTGCCCATGTGCTGACAATTTTTCCTGAAGACAAGAGCTTTGAGACACTGGCACGCACAATGCCGTGCTTGGCTTCACTGTGTCTGCACACGCATGCCTCATTGTCTTCCTTGGAGTTTCCTAGCAACCAGCTGCAAGCATGAGAATTAACTTTGGGTCAGACTCTGGGCAGCCTCAGCTGAAGACAGGCTTATGTACAAAGACTTTAACTCTTTTCACACACCTCTCAGCCCCAAGTTTACCTGTAAGAACTCCCACCGCTGACTCCAAAGGGAGCCCAGGAATTTACCATAGACACTTGGTTCCTTGCCAGACACTTTTGCTGTAAACACTACTTTCTTTCCTCACCGCAGGGTCAATGTTGGGCCTGCTGTGTGTGTGTGAGAGGACCAGGTTTGGGGCTCCATAGCCACACCTCCCACCAGCTGAGGGTATTTTATACAATTAGAGGAAGAAAGAAAATAGAATTTTCATGGTTTGACCTCTCCATGGTTTTCAGGAACCACTGTGTTATGAGTTTCCCATTTTCTCTTAGCTCTGTTGCCACACAAATATGGCCCCACCTGGCCAGAGTCCAAGTCTGAGTTCACACTGGAGAGCTTCCTAAAATGTCACCATGCTGACAACCCGAGCTTGCAAGAAGTGAGCTTGATGGCTTAATGAGAATATTGTTTCTGTTACATATGTTTTAAAAACCATTGTGAAGACAATTGAGTTTAAGCAAATGAGTGCCTCAGTGTACTGTAGTAGCTGGGTTCCTTGCCTTTACATGCCCGGATCCCATACGGTTATAATTCCTGCAGTCCTGCTTTTGTCCAGCTCCCTGCTTATGGCCTGGGAAGGCCATGGAGGATGGCTGAGGGCCTTGGGACGCTGCACCTATATGGGAGACCTGGGAAAGGCTCTTGGCTGCTGCCTAGCGATCGTTTCCACTCCAGCCATTGTAACCACTGGGGAATGAGTTAGCAGACAGAGGATCCTGCTGTCTCTCCTCCTCTCTTTTATCTTACTTTCAAATATAAAAGAAATGAAACTTAAAAATAATAAAGCAGATATTGTTACACATTTAGCATATTGCCCTTTCTATGAATACAAAAAAAAAAAGAACTGGTTCAAGCAAGCCTAATGGAGAAATCTCTGCTCTCAATGGCACCCAGGGCAGCTAGTGGAGCAGTTGAGATTGGGGCTTGCTGAGAACAGTTCTTGCCTGTAATAAAAGGTGACTGTCCTTGGAATATATTCATGACACTGAGACTCTCCCAGTGTAAATGGCTCCCCAGGCCACCATGGAAGTCACTGGTGGTGCCTGTTGCCATGACTGCATCTGAGACATGTGGCCTGCTGTCTCTGCTCTCAGCTTCTCTCTGCTCTCAGCTTCTCACTGCTCTCTGTCCTTCTTTCCCTCCACTCCCCATCCATCAGGCTCCACGCCCCTGTTTCCTGCTCATTCACATGGGACCTGGATCCCCTTTTGCTTATCCATGTCCCCTTTTCCCACAATGAAGAGACCTGCCTAGGTTGCCTGTTACCTCAGAAATAAGTCTGATTGAGCAATCACAGTGGAATTCACTCAGTGGTCAAGTTGAGGATGGGAATCCAAAACAAACTGGTGGATACTTGAAATTGCTCATCTACTAGCCTATGTGTGGCTGCAGCATCTATGCTTTTGCTGCAAGGGATCAAGGGGAAAGAGTGAGAGTGAGCATGAGAGAGAGAGACATGGGGTGGTTGTAGATTTGTAGGTTGTTTAGATTGTATTTGTCATTATATCTGACATTCTTGTAAGTACCATGTAAGCATGAATACTCATGCATGGAACTGCTTGTCAAAATCATGTCCTGCTGAGTGTGGTGACCTACATCCCACCCTAGTGAGTGGTTTATGTATTTATAGGATCTGAAAACAACTGTGTTTTTAATGAAGTAAGGTTAATGAAGCATAGTTAAAACTGATCTAACTTGTTAGAAAGGCTCTAGAGGTTCACTGGCTTCTACGATGCTGATTTTTCTAGGCTCCTGGCTGACCCTAGTTGGTGGTCTTGGGGAGTTGAAGAAGCTGTACTTGCTGGGAATGCAGTGCAGAGCCTCTTCCCAGAGCACACTGGCCGACTGGGCCTCTCAAGGGTTTAGGATCTGGTGTTGGTCCCTGCATTGAGTGCTTTGTCTTTGGAGGTGACAGAAGGAAAGGAAGAATCGTGTTGTCTGAGCTGTCACTGTTATTCAGTCATACTGGGAGAGGAGAGTAGCCCTGCCCCCCCCCGAGTCCCTTAGGGGCTGATGGGGTGTCCAGAGCCCATGGCAGCATTCTCCCCTCTGCTGCCATTCTGCACAACTCAATTGGTTGGAGGGCACGCCCAGGAGGGAGTGTGCTTAGTGAAATCTGTGGGCTCATTCCTTAATTATTTATAGAAATAAAAATTAGAGATAGATTCTAGAGAAGTTTTTCAACAAGTGATTGTGAAAAGAAGGAAAGGAAAGCAGACGGGGTGTTCCTGAGTGGGAGCTTCAGGGAGCGTGTTGAGTGTCATGGGTTTAGAGGAGTTCCCTGACACCTCATGCGTTGCTCAACTGGGCAGGCGTTTCTCTGGAGAAATCTTCCCCACTGGTGGTCTCTAATTAGGAAATAGCTGGATAGTTCCTGTGCTGCCCACTGGAAAGTGTGATTGGGCTGGTCATCTGGTTAGAGACCAACAGTGACCTTCCTGAGAGCAAGTTTGGCAAGGTTCCCTTCTCATGAGGTGTGTGGTGTCTCAGAATTTAAACACTATTCAATTATGTTTCCCAATACTCATAGTGTGTACAAAAAAGGGGCAGTGAGATGGTGGCCTGGGGGAATGACCTCATAAGTCTTTTTTTTTTTATAAGATTTTTCTTTTTATTACAAAGCCAGATATACAGAGAGGAGGAAAGATGGAGAGGAAGATCTTCCATCCGATGATTCACTCCCCAAGTGATGGCAACGGCCAGTGCTCTGCCAATCTGGAGCCAGGAGCCAGTAACTTCCTCCAGGTCTCCCATGTGGGTGCAGGATCCCAAAGCATTGGGCCATCCTCGACTGTTTTCCCAGGCCACAAGCAGGGAGCTGGATGGGAAGTGGAGCTGCCGGGATTAGAACCGGCACCCATATGGGAACCCGGCGTGTTCAAGGTGAGGACTTTAACTGCTAGGCCATGCTGCCGGGCCCAACACCATAAGTCTTACCCCTGGATCTGACATTCATTTTAGAGGGCTTGAATAGCCTTTGGGAGTTAGATAACGCTAAGGGAACAGCACCTTGTTGGAGCAGTCTGAGCTTCTGCTTACAGTGCTGGTAGCTGGTATCCCATATGGGCACAGGTGCATGGTCCAGCTGCTTCCCTTCTGATCCAGCTCCCTCTGTCTCCTGGCCTTAAATCATCCCAGGCCCAGCCAGTGCGGCCATTGGGGGAGTAAATGAGCAGATGGGAGACCTCTCTCTCTCTCTCTCTCTCTCTCTCTCTATCTCATTTTACCTTTCAAATAAATAGATCTGATGTTTTTTCTTCATAAAAGATGAAAAGGGAGACTTTTGTGATTATGAAGGTGGAGACTGAGGCTGTGTCCATGGCCTGGTATTGCTGAGTGGCCAGCAATCAGTGCTGCTGGAGAGCCCTGCAGCAGGTCTCCTGTCACAGCCTCAGAAGGGACCATGATCCTGGCCTGTAATTTGGCTTCTGGCTGCCAGATGGACGTGTGTCATTCTATGCTTGTGGTACTATGTTATGGTAGCTTTTGTGGCGTGCCTAGTCTGCCTTGTAGCCTCACCTAACCAGAGGACATGTGAGGATTCTAATCCACTTACCTGCTCCCTGACATGCAGAGGTGCTAAGCAGCTTACCTGCCTAATCTGCCTAGCACGGGAGTGGCACCAGCTGCCTGTAGTCGGCATGCCTTGCCTGAGCCCCTGCACTTGAACATGGCCCTGATGGGCAGGGAAGAGAGACATGTGTGCAGTGCTACTGCATGGTGTCCTGGAGATATTGGCAGGCTAGGCAGAGTAAAGCCTTGTGGACGCTGCCAGCCCCTGCTCTGTTCCCAGCTGTAAACTCACACAGCTTCTATTGTTAGTTGATATTGTCCAAGTGGAGGCATCTGTGAGAGCTTTGGGGACAGGAGACTTTGGCCTCCTTGTTCTTGTCCTGTTGGGATCTCAGGAGTTGGCTCTATTGTACAGAAATGCACTCAGGTGGCCGTCAAGAACCAGGTGCCCTATATTTTTGTTGGGACTCCACAAACTCCAACCTTTAAGGCATCATCAAATGACTGCCCTCACCTCCCAGTGCTGATGTGGTTTGGCCGCAGAAGCAGCACTCTCTGCCACCGCAAACCACCCTGCAATACAGGAGAAATAGGAAAAAATGGAAACATTTATCCTACCCCCATTTCTCCCCCATTCCTCCACACGTTGACCCTCCACAAACCAATCAGAGGTCCACATGGGCATGCATCCCACTCAACTATGTAAACAATATTCAAAACAAAAATTGAAAAGGCCAGAGTTATTGTGAGAATAAGGAAGGAAGAGAGAGAGACAGAGAGAGAGAGAGAATTTACTATTGCTGTTTCATTTCCAAATGGCCAAAACATCCAGTACTGGGCCATGGACAAAGCTAGGAGATAGGAGCTAGAAGCTGCAATTTTCTCCCATACCATGGAGGGGCCCAAGCACTTGGGTCATGCCCCACACCTTGTCATGTTCTTTAGAAGGGAGCTGACTCAGGAGAGGAGCAACCAGGACTCACGCTGGCACACATATGGGATACCAACTCAGCTTAACCTACCATACCACAGTGCTGACCCTATAGAGCACTGATTTCTATTTTCTCTCCACTGCAGTTAGGAAAGACATTGGTATGATGACAATTTTCTTAAGTTTTGAGACTGATTCCCAAACTAACAGGTGGTCCCATTTGTAGACTGCTCCATGGCAGCTGAGAAGAATGTGCGTTCAGCAGCTCCTAGGCGGCGTGTCCTGTAGGGCTGGTGGGTCCATTTGCCTGTGCAGTGATCGAAGCTTGGTGCTCCTCACTGACTTCCTGTCTGATTGCTCTCTCCTTTGCTGAAACTGAGCTGTGGCATCTCCCTCTACTGCTTCCATCACTGCTTCTCACTTACCTCTGTCAGTTTTTGCTTCAATATTCATATTCACAGTCAATGTTTATTGCAGGCTCTTGTGCTGGAAGAGAGAAATTCTACATCTGGCATATATATACAATACCTTTTATTCAGCAGATGAGAAAAACACGCACACACGGCTTGCCTGCATAGAGAGGTATCCGTCATGAATGGAAAATGGGCCCAGAAAACAAAAGTAGTGGAGGAAGAGGAGAGAAAACACACCATTGCCTCCTGCAGTTGAGCGAGCTCTGACTCATCAATGTGGTCTGGGCTGTAGCAGTCACATTGGGCCTTTTAGAAACATACAAGCTGATCAGCCTCCAGCTTCCTGAGTGCCACCAGCTGAGCTGGCCACAGCACTAACAGAGGCAGCCATAAGGACAGAGGGAGGGGTCCGGCGTGAAGGCCTGGTGGCTAAATGCAAACAACACTGTCTCAATTGAATTCCTTGTGGGGTGGTTAAGTGTCCATGTAAAAGGTGGTGAGACTGTGTCAAGATGGTTGGAGAGACATCCGCTGAGCCTTGCTAAACAGTTAGAAGCTCCTCTGGGTGTTGCTGAACAAAGGAGCTGTTCTCTTCACACCTTTGTGTCATTCACAACCACTGCATGGACCCCAGCACCTGGCATCCCCGGGTATCCAATATGGACACCAGGTCATGTCCATCAGCTGCTCCACTTCCCATCCAGCTCCCTACTTGTGGCCTGGGAAAGCAATCAAGGATGGCTCAAAGCCTTGGAACGCTGTACCCGCATGGGAGATCTGGAAGAATCTCCTGGTTCCTGGCTTCAGATTGGCTTATATTTGTCTGTTGTTGCCACTTGGGTAGTGAATCAACAGACAAAGGCTCTTATCTCTACGTCTTCCCTCTGTAAATCTGACTTTTCAATAAAGTAAAGTCTTTAAAAAAAAAGAAGTATTAGGGGCCATAGAAGCTAGAAATTATTCTGTGGATTTAAGCCACATAAAGCTCTTTTCTGTTACAATGTTCCACTTTTCCATCATAGTATCATTGACTCCCTTTTTACAGGCTAAATACTAAATGAGTCACACGGGATGGCTTGCTGCTGCCAAAGAGGGCAAGAGTACAAGAACTGACCCACACTGGGAAACTCCCCTAGGAGGCCAGTTGTGCTGTGCTTACACGGCATATGATCATCGACGGTGAGGCTAGTTTTGACACAGAAGAGCAAGAAGCGGGTCTCCAGGCTTCTAGCCCAGCAGAGCCTCTAGCTCTGGAGGAGAGGCCCAGGGTGAAGAAACCTGAAAGGCTCACGTGGCCAGAGTGGCTTTAAATGCACGGCCTGTTGCCAAGTGCTCCCTAGCTGGGACATCCTTGAGGAACAAGTGAAGAACGGAGTCAGGGAGAGCTGCAGTGGCCGCTGTTTTGATCTTGCCTTTGCCTGGATGAAGTCAAAGAATCATTGAAAAAATATGTCAAAAAAAAAAAAAAAAGAAGAAAGAAGAAAAATCAGGCAGAGTACATCTACATACAGTAGGCAGAAGTGTTTTTGCATGAGGAAAACATCAAGTAAATAAGCAAAGTCGATTTCAGCCCCTGAGAAAGAGGACAGGCAGCAGTTTTGCTTTTCATTGCACAAACCCAACACCCACAGGCCCCTGAGACCCTGGCAGATGGCATCTGCTCTTCACCACAGACAGAAAGGAAGGCAGACCCTAGCAGGAAGGCCATATGCCCTCCCAACAGTACTGAACACCCTCATGTTACCACCATGTGGTGAGAGGAAACTCACTCCCTGAAGCACAAACTGCTGTGGTCTGCAATTAAAGCAGGTGATGGTTAACAGGTAGAACAGCATCCCCAAACACTCAGGAGCCGTGGTTGGAGAAAAGTTGGATTAGTGGGATATTTGCTTGGTTGACAACACTAGGGCCAGTGTCCTGTCCAGGCCATGCCAGCAAATTGGAGCAAAGCATTTTAGCAGAGCAGGCTGTGCTCCCGTTCTTAGATGATCCAGCTTCAGCAGAGTCACACGCCCTCTAGCTGCGGTCCTTGGCTCCCTTCTGTAGGGAGCAAGACAGGCCAGAGGGCTCTCGGCCCCTGAGGAAGCCTGCCCGTGCAGCCAAGGCCGGGCCAGCTCCTTTCCCTGAAGCGAAGGCCTCAGGCTCTGTTCTCACGTGTTCATGCCCAGGAGGTGCTGAATAGGAAACTACAGCTCCTCCAAGAACCAGCCATCTCCAGTAGAACTTTTACTCCACTTTTCCTTTAGAGAACGTTTCCATGATGTAAATGAAGAATGAAGCGTCTTTATTTGTTAATATATATATATTTTTAAAGTCAGATATACAGAGAGGAGGAGAGACAGAAAAAAGAATCTTTTGTCTGATGACTCACTTCCCAAGTGGCTGCAATGACCAGAGCTGAGGTAATCTGAAGCCAGGAGTCTGGAGCTGCCTCCAGATCCCCCACATGGGTGCAAGGTACCAAGGCTTTGGGCCACCTTCGACTGCTTTGCAAAGCAGAGAACTGGATGGGAAGTAGGGCTGCCAGGATTAGAACCGGCTCCCTTAAGAATCCCAGCGTGAGCAAGGCAAATACTTTAGCCAATAAGCTATTGTGCCGGGCTTGGAATGAAGCTTCTCTCCTCAGTGTGAGCAGGGGTCGGAGGCCAGAGGCACACAGGCTGTTTGCCAGGCAGTCTTGTTCAACATTCATATAATTTTCATCCTGGGGGCACATGTATCCATAGTGAATCTTCACAGTGCATACACTTTTATTACAGAATGAAGCATTCTGTGATAAAACAGGGGTGGAGACACTTTGAATGCAAACAAAACTGCAAGGATTTTGCAAAAGTAGGTTTGTACTTCAACAAATGAGTGCATATTTTGTTAGCTGATGTCAGATGAAGGGCTTGTAATCCATACTCTGAGTGCTGCTGATAGAATAGGGGCTAGAAAAAGTCTTGTATTTCCTGATGAGGTTGGGAGTTCTGAGAGAGGCTAACTCCTAGTCACTGTGGTAGCTTAGACTGCCTGCCTTTGTTAAGATTTTCTTATAGTGACACAGGCTCGCTGGCCTGGAATGAAGGTGAGCATTGCAATCCAAGGCAGCCATCTTCATGACCCTTACAGCATCAAGTGAAGGCTGGTCTCCAGATAGAAATAAGATCCTGCGCGGCCACTCCAGTCCGTTAGTGAAACTGGGGTGCCAACACTAAAGAGAATATCCAGGCATTAAAACCCCTAGGTACTCGGGAAATGCATCTTGCTGAGGTTCCCTCCTGCCCACCCCTCAAGAGGGCAGGGCACAATTGAACACACCGCAGCAACTGCCTGTGGGACACAGAAGAGTGCAGGTGGAGAGATGGACACAGACCACAGGAGCGAGCTTCACATTTGCAGAATGCTGAACAACAACTCAGCAGGAATTGAGGATGGAGATGACTGAATCGACTGAGCACTTGGGATGCTCTGCTTTGTCCTCCCATTGAGTCCTCTACCTCAAGACCATTTCATTTCATGTGCACTCGAACACCTGTTCCTAAGCTCTTGCCCAGAGCAGATACTGCGCTCTCTGGCCTCACCTTTGCTACTTCCCCTTCTCCTCGCACCCACAGGCACATCAATGTGTGCTTGATGCAGAAAGCAAAATCATATAGAACACAAATGATATGAATTGTAATATCCATGTCCCCCTTCACTTGGTCCCACTTACTTTCTTCAGCAGCCATTTGCTGCATGTTTCTGCATCATATTTAAGCACTGACCTTTCCTTACACGCCTCCTCACATCCTTACCTGCACGTTATCTAGTGGGAGGACAAGAGTGCTATCTGGAGGAAATCAAAGCAGCTGAAAGCTGTTCCTCAGCTCTCCTGGGCAATGCACACGTAGGTGAACAGAAGCTGCTTCTACAGTCACAGTGGGAAGGATGGAACCGGTCATCAATCATCTGAGACACTCAAATCTATGTCTAAGCAGGTGCCCCGAAGCCATACGGCCATTTCAAGCTCAATCACCTAGGACTGAAAAATCTTAACATTTTTGGAAAACATTGCATATTTTTAAAGATTTATTTTTTTATTGCAAAGTCAGATATACATAGGAGAGACAGAGAGGAAGATCTTTCATCCGTTAATCCATGCCTCAAGGGGCTGCAGTGGCTAAAGCTGTGCCGATCCAAACCTAGGAGCAAGAAGTCTATTCTGGGTCTCCCATGTGGGTACAGGGTCCCAAGGCTTTGGGGCATCCTTGACTACTTTCCCAGGCCACAAGCAGAGAGTTGGTTGGGAAGCAGGTCTAATGGGATTAGAACCAGCACCCATGCAGGATCCCAGAACATTCAAAGCAAGGATTTAACTGCTAGGCTAGTGCACCAGACCCTCGTTGCATATTTTATTTGCTTGCTATTTAATCTTATTTAGTTTTGTGTGCTCACATAGAAAAATTGTCATTCTTCACCTGCACAAATCTATAAGGTTGTTGTGGAGTGTGACAGAGATCACACTGGATCAAAGTGTAGGATATATTTTTTTTCAAAGTGTAGGATATTAAGAGGAATCTTTATTTCTGAAGCTTGGTGACAGCAGCTCCCGTTACACACCTGGAGCAGTAAAAGGCAGGGTTTTTTCTTTTTAAAAGATTTATTTATTTATTTATTTATTTATTTATTTATTTATTGGAAAGGTAGATATACAGAGAGGAGGAGAGACAGAGAGGAAGATCTTCCGTCCTATGCTTCACTCCCCTAGCAGCTGCAACAGCTGGAGCTGAGCCAATCCAAAGCCAGGAGTCCGGAGCCTTTTCCAGCTCTCCCACTTGGGTGCAGGTCCCCAAAGACTTGGGCTGTCCTCGACTGCCTTCCCAGGC
The DNA here is from genome assembly GCF_030435755.1 of Ochotona princeps. Lineage (NCBI taxonomy): Eukaryota > Metazoa > Chordata > Mammalia > Lagomorpha > Ochotonidae > Ochotona > Ochotona princeps. The sequence continues at coordinate 61,045 of NW_026698804.1, read as the reverse complement.
CACATGCAGGGAGCTGGATGGGAAGCAGGGCTGCTGATATTAGAACCGGCGCCTATGTGGGATCCCGGGTGTGCAAGGCGAAGACTTTAATCACTACACTATCGCGCCGACCCGAAAGCTCAAGCAGGAAGGGACTTACTCAGTTTTCCTATAGTTTACTTAATCTAATATAGTAGCAGCCAGGAGGGGCCGGGTGTGCGGAGCCTCCGGAGTAATTTCTGCTCTGTCAGTTGTGGATGGTGCAGAAGACAGGAGAGGCAGTGTGCACGTTCTGCACCTTCAATTAACATGAATGGCATGAGAGGAGGCAGGAAGGGCGGGGTGCGGAAGCTCCGTTCTCGTGCCCTGTCCACTGTCAGTTAACCTGACGAGCAGCGCGTGCCATTGATAGTGGTGCCTCATTACATGGTGGAATAGAAATGAGAATAACTCTGCTTTCAAATGTTGCTCTATATGAGTTACAGCTCTTACCCATTTAAAATTAGTAAAGCTTGAAGCTGCATTATGGCAGGTGGGCATCTGCGGGTGTACATACAGTCGGTTATCTTGAATTGATTTACCATGTGTTCCTTCCGCATGACTGTGCATGGAAGAGGAGTGTGTGCGTAAACTCATCGGAGACATGAGGCAGGCTGCAGCTGCTTTTGTTTTTGTCTGGTTAACGATTTCCCCCTCTTCTTCGTACAAATACCAGCGTTGCAACTCTGACATGGGCAAGTGAGCGGTTCAATTTTGAGGGCTGCTCTCCACTTGGCTTCTGGGACTGACTTAGGGGTAAACATCTGTCAGCGTCAGGCCAGTCCAAGCTGTATACTGTCATTCCAAAATTAAAAAAAAAAATCCTACTTTTAAAAGGCCAAAAGCACAAAACAAAAACCGTCCTGACTGAGGCTGTGGGGGTTTGCGTTCAGTCTGCGACTCTGAGTTCATGGTTCTCTATTGCTGTGCTTGACTCAATCCTTTTTTTTTGATCTTCCTGGGTGTGCTAGCTGCTGCTTAATTTGCTAAGCATCCTACCAGCCATGTGAGACCAATCTGTACTGTATCTGTAAAGCTGAGATAGCTTTTGCAGGTTTTTCATAAGTCATCATTTGACACTTGAATGGAGGTTAAAAATTCTCTGCCCTTAGAGTTTCTCCAGTTCCTGTTCTTTGAAATATTTAATTGTTTTGTTACTTGAATTTACCTAACTTTCAATAAAGTTTCATTTTATCCCCATTACCCTGAGTCCTTTATTTGTGTTACCTTATGTACATTAGCTTTAACATGGTAATTTCTTCCATTTTGATAATTGAAAGGCTCTATTCTAGAAAAGTGTAACAAAGCCAAGCCCTTAGACTTTATGTTGAAACAGTAAGCGGTTTTCTTAAGCTTAGTGCACATATGCCTTTGATTGATTAATGAGGTAAGAGTGATGTTGTTCAACATCTAAACAAAGTAATTGAGTTCAATATAGTAGATCTGGGCTAAAAGGCAGAGCATCAAAGAGAAGGAGGATGAAGAAAAAAAGGAGGCAGGGTGGTAAAGAGGGAGCAAGTGAGAGGAGGAAGGCTTTCTCATCTGCTGCTTCACTCCCCACATGGCTGCAACAGACAGGGCTGGACCAGGTGGAAATCAGGAGCTGGGAATCTCACCCAGTTCTCCCACAGAGGGCTCAGGGACCCGGGTGCTTCATCCAGCAAGTGCTGCCTTCCCCAGGTCCATCACTGGAAGCTCCATTGGAAACAAAGTAGGTAGATCTTTTTTTTTTTTTTTTTTTAAAGATTTTATTATTATTGGAAAGGCAGATATACAGAGAGGAGGAGAGACAGAGAGGAAGATCTTCTGTCCTATGATTCACTCCCCAAGTGAGCAGCAACGGGCCGGTGCTCGCCGATCCGATGCCGGGAACCTGGAACCTCTTCCGGGTCTCCCACGCGGGTGCAGGGTCCCAAGGCATTGGGCCATCCTTGACTGCTTTCCCAGGCCACAAGCAGGGAGCTGGATGGGAAGTGGAGCTGCCGGGATTAGAACCGGCGCCCATATGGGATCCCGGGGCGTTCAAGGCGAGGACTTTAGCCGCTAGGCCACGCCGCCGGGCCCCCAGCAGGTAGATCTCGATTCAGCACTCCATTTGGGGATGATGGCAAGCAGTGATAGTTTTTTTTCTAAATTTCCTGGTTTATATGAAAGTTAGAGTCACCGATGCATAGTGTACATTATAGAGAAAGAGCGATCTTCCACCCACTGGCTCACTCCTCATAGCTGCAATGGCCAGCACTGGGATAGATTGAAGCCAGGAGGTAGGGGCTTTCTCGCACATGGGTGCAGGGGCCCAGGACCTGATCATCCTCCGTGTCCCTCCCAGGTACACCAGCAGAGAACTTGGATCAGAAGTAGAGCTGCAAGGACAGGAAATAGTACACATATGAGATGCTGGTGTTGCAGGTGGCAGCTTCATGTGCAGCACCACAACACTGTCCTCACCTGGACCTTCACCTTGATCAGCTACAACACCTGCCTTGCATTATTAGGGATGCTAGGTGTTTTCACATCTCAGTTTGTGTGAACAATGCTGCAATAAGCAGGACAGAGCCAATATCTACTTGACACAATGGTTTAATGTCTTTTGGCTGGGTCTGGAGTAGGGCAATTGCTGGATCAGACAGACATCCATACCCAGTGTTTGATGGGATTTCTACACTGCTGCCCACAGTGACTGCACCAGCGCACAGCCCCACCCGCAGTGTTGTTTTCCTCTCCATGTTGTCACCAGCATTTGTCTTTTTTTGCCAGCAGCCATTTTGATTTTAGTAAGCATTCAGTTGTAGTGTCTCCTTTTTAACATTTTAGGTTTTGCTTCATTAGTCTGGCTTAATGTTTCTCAGCTTTATCTTTTAATAAAACATTTTATTGATCATTTGCATTGCTTTTATTTCTCAATTTTGCTTACTTCTTCTCTGATCCCTATAATTTAGTTCCCTTGCTAATAATGTGCTAGATTTGCTCTTGCTAACTTCTTAGAAATGCAGTTATCTTGAGTTCCTGCGTTGTCTGAAGAATAGCAACTTCATTTTTGAGGATTTTAACTCTGTGGTGATGCTGCCTGTGTGTGCTCCGCATCTTCTTAAATAATGCTTACTGTCAAATGAGCAGGGATAAGATTACAGCAATGACAATCATTTGCTTTCTTCCAAAACACTGCTTCTCAGTAACCTCAGTTTTTTCTGATTTATGTATTTTCTTATTGGAAAGGCAGATTTGCAGAGAGAAAGATAGACAGAAGATCTTTTACTGCTTAGCTCACTCTCCAAGTGGTCACAGCAGCCAGAGCTGAGCCGACCTGAAGAAAGGAGTCTGGAAATCCTCCCAGGTCTCCCATGTGGGTGCAGGGTTCTAAGGACGTGGGCCACCCTCCACTGTTTTTCTAGGCCACAAGCAGGGAGCTGGGTGGGAAGTGGAGCAGGTGGGACAGGAACGGGTGCCCATAGGGAATCCTGCTGCTTGCAAGTGAAACTTTAGCCATTGAGCCATCATGTCAGGCCCAGCAAGCTCATTTGTATCAGCTAGGATGGGTTACTTACAATACAATGTGCTGTTTTCCAGTTTATGATGACAAGAGAACTAGAAAATAGGCACATGGAGAAGATGCCTTCCAATGTCAGTGTACTTAAATTCTGAAACAATATTTGGTCTTCCCATGGAAGATTCCTTACTTTGACCATTTAGATGTCTGATGCTAAGCAGCTCAAAGTCATACACTTTGAAACCTAAACTATTGCCGTCACGTAATCAAGAGTAGTTACAAAAAAAAAAAAAAAAAAAAAAAAAAGAGTAAAGACAAGTGGAACCACCTTTATTTCTTCCCTGTGGTTTCTAAACCTATGTAAACATCCTTGGCTGCATATTACCTGTGCTGTGCCACTGTACCCCAACATTGTAAGACAGTAACCTTCAACCTAGAGCCTATAGAATTCACCATTCTGTCCTTCAACAGATCAGATGGCTGGAGGTAACGACTTGGGGATTACTCTCCCAGAAACAGTGTTCTTCAGTCCCAAGTGGCATTACTAGGCTCACTGGGGCCCCGAGTGTTGCAAGCTGACTGATCCTATCCCAAGAATGAGTCAGAGGCAGACACTCCTCAGCTCTGCATGGAGACAAAGGGCCAGGAACTGATCATGAGTGCACTCAAAGCTTTAAGAAATACCCAGCAGAGAGGAGGCAGGGCAAAATGCTCAAGCATTACCTCAGTTTTCAGAAAGTGCCACTGATTTTGCGGTTTTTAACCTGGTCTAGCAGGAAGCAGCTGCAGCTGGCACTGATAAAAGTGGCAGTTGGTGGGGGAGGCAGCTGTGGCTACAGATTGGGTAGGTGACCCCTAACAAGCAACCCCTCCTCCTGACCACCCTTTAAAGCCCTGGCCTTTGACCCCTGGGCCTGCCTCAGAAAGAAAGCTGTTTGTCTTGTGTGTGAGCGCTTTGGCCGTTTTCCTGTTTTGGTCATAGTTTCAATATTTTAACATGTGAATTGTACGGTTTCATGGGGATTTCCAGGTTTTATTGTTTGTGTACAATGGAACTTTAAATCATACACACACACACACACACACACACACACATATATACATATATACTTTTCTAAGAGGGGAAATGTTATATTTTTCTGTTTCTATAAGAGATGAATACAATGGTTACTTTTTCTATTGGTAATGATTGAGTTCATCTCTTTCAGAAGGCATTTTCTTTCTCTCCTGAATACTTTAAATAAAATCTGGCCCTTGTGAAGCCCTGCACACCTTGTCTGTTGAGACCCCAGGTTAAACACATCCCCAGGAATCTGTTGAAGCTGCGGTCCTTGTGTCTGCCCCTGAGGGGCCTGGGGAGGAAACACGGTTGTTGATGAGAAGATGTGCTTCTCTTGAACTTGGGCTCCGACAGCAGCCTGCTGTGTTAGAGAATGGGCACTTACCCCGCTGACACAAAGCAGCTCAGAAGATCCAGGCGGGTTCCTTGACTTTTTGCTTGCTTTCCTACACATTTCTTTCTAAATTATTCTAGAGTACACAAATGTCAATGGTAAGAAACACCACTGTGCTGGAAGAATTAATATATTGCTTCAGCAACGTCCCTGAGCTAAGCAGAGTGTTAGGGGCACAGAGAAGCCAAATTAATTTGTATGACATTTTGAAGTGAATTAAATATTTTGAACATACTTCTTTGACAGCCAGTGTTATATTTTTCAAATAAACACAAAGCACAATGATTACTCTATATTCAGCATTTTAAAATTCACATATTTAAAGTCATGTGAGCTGCAACTTCCGTGTCAAAATTACTGGCTGCCAAATGTATACCTGTTTCCTCAGCTGTACTTTTTGTTATTTAGAATTTTAAAATTTCTGTAAAGTGGATTTTGTTGACTGTCCTGTGTTCACTGCCTTTATAAAGTGGTACATCATTGTATAATTTCTGTGTGTAACCTGAATGCTTGGGTTCTCAATACAGCATTCATATAAAGCAATAAATATTGATGTTATAAAAAAGAATTTTCATGTGAGCAAAACTAGGATTTACTTTTTGAAAAAATTATGTGTTTCTATCGGAAAGACAGATCTAAAGAGAGGAGGAGAGATGAAGAGAAAGCTCTTCCATCTGCTGGTTCACTCCTCAGATGGCCACAGTGCCCAGAGCTGAGCTGAAGACAGGAGTCAAGAGGTCTCTCGGGGTCTTCTATTTGCATACCGGGTTCCAAGGCTTCGGGCTGTTCTCTGCTGTCTTCCTTGTCTATTAGCAGGGAGCTGGGTGGAGATGGAGGAGCTGAACGTTAACTGGTGCCCATATGGGATGGTGATTTGAGGTAGAGAATCCTCCAATTGAGCCATTGTGCTGCCCCTCCAAAACAGGTTTTTTTTTTCTTTTTAAAGATTTATTTATTTTATTACAAAGCCAGATATACAGAGAGGAGGAGAGACAGAGAGGAAAATCTTCCGTCCGATGATTCACTCCCCAAGTGTGCGCGCCAATCCGAAACTGGGAACCAGGAACCTCTTCCAGGTCTCCCACTTGGGTGCAAGGTCCCAAAGCATTGGGCTGTCCTCGACTGCTTTCCCAGGCCACAAGCAGGGAGCTGGATGGGAAGTGGAGCTGCCGGGATTAGAACCGACGCCCATATGGGATCCCGGGACGTTCAAGGCAAGGACTTGAGCCGCTAGGCCATGCCGCTGGGCCCCCAAAACAGGATTTATTAAAGACAGAAACCTCCTGACATAGAAGTTAGGAAGGAGGTGCTCTAACGTGGAAAGGTCCCTACATGGGAGCTCTCAGCAGGCAGGTCAGGTTCCCAATTGTGTGTGCCTGTTGGGCCATGTGATGGTGCTTGAGTTCCCTCATTGATGGAATGCGAGCAGTGAGGCCTATCACCAGGGCTGAGAGCCTATGGCAGAGCTGCAGGGTCTACACACCCTTTCTTACCTCTCTCCCCTAGCTAGGAGGTTCCTGGTCTGCTGGAAGTGAGAAAAGCAAGTGTGCACTATGTCTGTGGAGCTAAGTGCATCCTTGTACTAAACTCATGCAGCACAGAATAATTCAGATGTTTGTCTCCTGGGAAACTAGATCCGGTTCAGAAAAAAGAGTAACTGAGATATCTTTTGCAAGTCTTTATTCACAGAGATGGGAGAAATGAACACAGGAATGCCACAGCTCCCCTAGTGGTGGCTCACTGAACTGGCTGAGCATCCAGCCTGTCCTTCACAGACACCAGTGGCATGCAGTCCCGGAGCTGTGTGGCAGTTCATGGACCCGTTGACTGGCAGAACATGTGCCAGGTGCCTGGCCTGCTGGCTTGCCAAAGTGGCACAGACAAGGGAGCTAATGGCATGGGAATTTGGTATATTCACCTTCCCAACATAGAGACATCACAGAATTTTGGAAATTCTACGTGATATATAAGTCTACATAAGGACAGTCTATATTTCGAAGCAAGAAGTATCTATGCCATAACATAGAACTGATTGTCTCCTCTAACACAGAGATTGTTTTCTTCTTCCCAATTAGCATCTTCACTTCCTCAATGATGACCACGGGTTATTTGCAATGAAGAACCAGTCCTCTTCAAAGTAAGAGAAGGTAGCCTTCTGCAGAGATTGGCAGTGATCTGGTTAGACTCCCTTGGAGATCAAGCAGTGATGTCTTTTTGAGACCTAAATGCTTTCATTTGGCCTGGCCTTTGGTTATTGAAGATGACCTCAAAGACAAACTTACATCTGCTATGGCAACTGTCCCTGGGTGTTATCACTAAGAATGTAGGATTTAGACAGAAAGTGGGCCCTAGGATTTGTCAAGGGAGTCCAAAAAGGTTTGGACCCTTGAGTTCATTCAGAGAACAACCAGGAAAACTGATGAGATGATCTTGTACTCAGAGGGAGTCAGGCCACCACAGACAAAGCCACAAGAGGCCACTTAGTGTCAGGTGTTTGAACACACAAGTTAACATGAAGATGAACCTTAAAGGTAGGGAGGGCACCCCTCCCTCTTGCTGCATCCTGGGAACTCCTGCCCTTTGCTGTGAAAGCCCTGGCGAAGTGACTCTCAGGTAAGCCACTTATTTGGGGAACTATGCCTCTATGCTTTCTCCTTTCCTGGTCACAAGAAAATGAAAGTTTCTACTGAGCAAGCTGATGTTGATTGTTAAGACTCCAAGGGAAGGAAACATTGCAGCCCGCTAACTCTGGTGACAAGCTGTGGGAAAGGAAGAGGTAAAAGGCATTTATTGTAGCCACGAATATTCCCCAGGGCCCCCATACTCGCCAAGAGTAGACCAATGTGTCCAGTGTGGGACCATCCTGCAGAGGCATTAATGAGCAACACCATCATTTGGAAGATTTTGTGATCCCAAAAGACAGCAGCATCTGTGCAGAACACTGAGTGGGTGCACGTTAGGGTGGAGGTGCTGCCCTGCCTCCCAGTCTAATGAACCCCTGCCAGCTCCTTTCATTGATCCAGTTTGCAGATCTGCTTCTAAAAGCTCAGTTCTTGTCCCTGTTGAGACCATCCAGGCCTGCTGAGGTCTTGGCCACACTGTGCAGTGCGTGGCATCAACATTACCAATCCACTTCATAATTGATTAAGAGATCACCAAAGGGGAGCATCCGACCTGTAAGTTCCCTCCCAACAAGAAGGGATCAGGGAATGCTTATAATCCCAAACCCTTCCTCAAACCTTTGTTGTCTTTCTCTCCCCCTCCCCTTTTCAGAGGCACCCCACCTCCTGGCTTTCTCTTGGGAGGTGCTTTCCTCTTCCCTCTCCCTTCCCTGCTCACCTGGTTTCTTCACAAATAAACTTTTCTGTCTGCAACAGATTGCTGGCCTTTTATATCTACACTAAACTGAGGAAAGAACCCACCAGGCTTTTCTGGTAACACCTGTGCCAAAGCAAAACAACAAGAAATAGGTTTGAGGTAAATTAAAGGTTAAATGCATTGCCAGATGAGGAGGTGGCAGACCTCTCCATCTCTAAAACTGCTTCCCTGATGGACAGGGTGTTTTACAGATTTAGAGGAGGCTACAATGGAGAGGGAGTTACTGTATGCCAGAGGGGACCTGCTGTGCATGTGAGGGGGGCTGATCTGCACCTAGGCAGCTGATCTGCACCTAAGGAGAGCTGGGCTGCACCCAGAGAGACCTGCTGTGCACCTGAGGGGACCTGGGCTGCACTTGGGGAGATCTGCTGTGCACCTGAGGGGAGCTGAACTGTGTCTGAGGGAAGCAGGTCTGGTCTGAGGGGAGCTACCCTGAGCCGAAGGAGAGCTGGTCTGCACCTGAGGAGAGCTGGGCAGTGTCTGAGGGGAGCTGGTCTGGGCCTGAGGGGTGCTGGTCTATGACTGAGGTGAGTTGGTTTGTGCCTGAGGGAAGGTGGTCTGCACTAGAGGAAAGTTTGTCTGCACCTGTGGGGAGCTGATCCTGTCCTGAGCTTGGGGCTTGTCCTGAGCATTTGAGCCATTCTGCCCAGGCTTTCCTGTCTCTGCTCTCTCCAGTACAGACATTCTGGCTGGTTTCCCTCCACTGTCCCATGCTTTGAGCCAGCATGTAGTTACACTTTTCTCACAACCATTTTTAAGGGCCTTTCTGGTGATCTACACAGTGCTCCCTAGTCTTTCACCATTTTGGATCTCATTTACCAGTCCTCTAACCTGAGTACCCATCCACTGTTTCTCTGCTGTTTGCAGGGCTGGCCCAGTAGTCAGGAAGCAAGGAGCCTGTCTTTCTTGCAGGTCTTAATGAGCCCTGAGGCCCTGGGCTGGAAGTGATGGGCTGTACACTCAACAAGCAGAATCTGGGAGAGGAGTCCTTTTTGCCATACGGTGATGAAGTATAGGAGTATAAGATGCCAGACACAGATCCTCAGGAACTGACCCAGGGTTCCACAGCAGGGAGGTCTGCCCAGCCACTTCTGCTACATGTAAGAGATTTTAGAGGATTTGTTTTACGAATTTCCCAAATAAGAATTTCTTTCCTCTAACTAGTTATAAGACGCAACTCTGCCCAGATTTTCCCAAAAGTGTTTACCACCCATAGGCACACTTGGAATCTGTAGATAGTATTTTCTTGGTCTTTGACAAGTTCTAGAGTTTAATTGAAAGGATACAATCCACAGAGCTGGGTCAAACAATTGATAGGCAATGCATATGGATTCGCTGTTACGGCCAATCATGGTATAGGCATTCTGTCTCTTTCCCTGAGATAGGATGGATTTGTAGTTAAAACTCTCACCCCATCATGTGCTGGCGCTTCCCTGACATCTGGACTGACCTGGAATACTAGACTAGTGTTCAATAGTGCCTAATAACACCTAACCAGCTGTGGTCGAATGCCTGCTGACTCTCCTTCCCTTCCCATAGGGAACTAGCTGGAGCCACACAGTTGTTTATTGCTAAAATTAAGCAGTGTTTTTTTTAAACAATATGACCTGATACTTTAAAATTCCTGAGTCTGTTAACCATCTCTTAATTTTCTGACTACAAAGGTCTCTAACATGGCCCTCTATGTGCTTGTTTTTGCCTTGTTGAAGCCATGTTGTCCTGGTCCCGTTGGGTGCTTCAGCTATTCAATGAATTGCTCTCTGGATCCCAGAAGGAGAACTTCCCCCTGGGGAGGCTCTCCCTGCCTGGGATTACTCTAGGTCAGGGAGATTGCAGTGTCATCAGCTTCCCATGCTTCAGAGCTCCAACAAGGACACTCAGCACTGTGTGACCCAGCAGGTCATTTTTGTCAGCTTCCTGCTCACTCCCCTCATCCTCACTTATCAGGCTTGCAGAGGGAGCTCCTTGGTGGATGGTCCTGGTCCTGCTGTCATTCAGCAGCAGCCTTTCTCAGGGATGCTGGCCCCACTCTCCACGCCAAGCAGCCACGGCTGTGCACCTGCTGCTGTGAGCACAGGCCGAGGAAGGCTGCTTTGCTTCCTAAGTGGAACCTCCATTCTCAGCTGTGGCTGATTTAAAGATACGTCCTCTACATCCAGCAGTCAGCATATGTCAGGAGATCTGGATGGGAGGCATGGTGAGTGTTGGGTTCCCATAAAATCCTATAGTATAATCAGAGGTGGGGACAAGACCTGGGCCTGCCTCACACTGCCATGGGCTTACACCAGGAAAACTGTTTTGGCACAACCACAGCTTTGCTTTGCCAACCTTTCCCAAACCCTTTCACAAGGCTGCAAGGAACCATGCTAGCTTATTGTTGTCCTACAGAACAACTGCTTGCATAGCCTGGCTACGGGATGGGGTGGAAGACAACACCCTTGCAGAGGCAGGTGGGGAAGGCATCCTTTGACCCAGTGCAGATTGACCTGTAGTCCTAAACTCAACATGGGCTAAGCATGTGCGCTACAGAGGCCCTCTCTTCTTTCTGGTCGTGGCCTAGAGGGAACAGAGCCTGGCAACCTTTCCAGGATGAAGACCTGGGAGTGTAGGGAGGACAGATTGGGGGAGCAGGTTAATGACGTTAGTGCACACTGGTGAAATCACTGAGGGTGTCACTGAGGAGCAGCCGGGGGAGCTGGGCACAATTGCTGGGCTTCCTTGGAGCGCATGCAGGATCCCCGGGCACCTGCCTCCAGGCCGAACCTGCTGGCTGTGATGCCAAGACCACTGGGGAATGCACAGTGCCCTTCTGTATTCTGAGTCAAGAAATAAGGTCAGGGAGTAGGAGGCAGGGCAGGCCTGGAAGCCAATACTGCCCACTAGTCTCACTTCACTAATCAGAACATAACTGAAACATCTAAAGGAGCAGATTTTGAATGAAACTTAAGGGGAGAGCCTGGTGCAGTGGCCTAGTGGCCAAAATTCTTTGCCTTGAACACCCTGGGTTCCCATATGGGTGCCAGTTATAACCCCAGCAGCCCCACTTCCTATCCAGCTCCCTGCTTGTGGCCTGGGAAGGCAGTTGAGGATGGCTCAAAGCCTTGGGACGCTGCACCTGTGTGCAAGCCCTAGAGGAATTTCCTGGCTCCTGGCTTCGGATCGACTCAACACTGGCTGTTGCAGTCACTAGGGGAATGAATCATCAGATGAAAGGCCTCTCCTCCTCTCTGTATATCTGACTTTGCAATAAGGATAAATAAATCTTAACAAAAATAAAGTTAAGGGGAAATTTTTCTCAAACAAGAAAAAAATAGTTTCTGAGCTGATGTGGGGTGCTCACTAGCAGGGTCCCAGCAAAAGTCAAGTTTCTGCTCCCTTCAACTAATGAGATAGTGACTGCCATGGCTGCTGCACACCCAGGCTGTTCCCCAGAGATAGGCTCAGGAGTTTGGAAGCAAAAGCACCAGGTTGTTTTTGTCTCCCTTGTATCTGGGTGAGAGCCCCCAAGAGCCAGATTCTACTCTCCGGCCACAAACAGGTGGCATAAGGTGTAAGGATGGGAAGACTGGACCCCGAGACAATGGCCACAGTGTGTGCAGAGCCCAGTCTGACAGCGTTTGAGAAGAGATTCACACCTGGAGAACTCTCCCTTCCCCTGCCATTGTCGATCTTTGGCTGATGTGTCAAGGAAGAATAAACAGTCACAGAGGCAACCAAAGTGTTTCCTCTTCCTCTTCCTTCCTGGTAAATCTCACTCAGACAGAACCCCAGCGCCCCCTCCCCCCAGTCTTCATCAAAAGCCACGAGGAGGGTTATCTTCCCCTTTCTCCCTTAGAATGTTTCCACACCTGTAACATCCACTTACAGGTCTAGGAATTTCCTCTGTATTTTATTCCGAGCAGTGTGCTAAAACTTGGAAGCCACCATTTTTGCAAGGGAGACCCTGATCCAGTCTCTCTTCAGCTACCACTTCCTTGATACAAACCGTTCTTTGTTTTTATTTCTCCTTTCCCCTTCTCATGAAAAATTTTTGTACTTCCCTGAATAGTTCCTCAGTTGATTTCTCATTCCAGCCAGCAGTCATTTTTAGTTTCTTTGTAATATCCAGCCAGCTCTTAAATATGAAACTCACCTTTACAAGCCCTTGTGCCACTGGAACTTCTGCACCCTGTCTGGAGTATTCCTTCATCTGGTCTCTATGTACCTAGAAATGCAGAAAGGCTTTCTGCTTTTTCCTGTTGAATTTCAAATGTTTTGGAGACATTTTTTCTTTTTTGAATTTATTTTTATTCATTTGAAAGGCAGAAAGACAGAGAATATTTCTGCTCTGCTATTTGAATTCCCAAATGTTTGCAGCAGCTGAAACTGGGCCATGTGAAGCCAGGAACCCAGAAGGCAGTTTGGGGCAGATGACAGGACGCAAGCACCTGAGCTGTTGCTGCTGCTTCCAGGGTGTGCATCAGCAAGTAGCTAGAATCAGAGCCAGAGCTGGGACTTGAACCCAAGCCCTCTGGTGCGAGATGCACCAACCCCTTGCTAGGACTTTACTCCTTAAGGAGACAGAATGTGTCTGTAGAAAAACAAACACAACGAGACCACAGAAGTGCAGGAAGTTGAGGATGGTGGCCATTCCAAATGCCACCTGGGGTTGACTAATTCCAGGAAGTTGAGGATGGCTACAGGAAATGAAACCCAGAAGTGATGGCAGCTCAAAAGACAGTAAGAGTAGGGGGCAACTGAAGAACCTGGAGAATTCTGGGTAAAGTCAAGGGGGATAAGCAGGAGGAGACACTGAGGAGTGGGCTACAGGCAGCAGAAGTGTGGAGGGTTTGGGGTCACTCTGTGTAATGCTGAAGTGCTCTCCCTCTGCTAGCATGAAGGAGGGGCTCCATTTTCCCAGGTCTTTTGGTGACTCACTCTCAAAGGCAGTAAGAATAAAAGGCTGGTCGTGGGGTTACTGCAGTTTTCCTGCCATCACCCCTTGGATCTATTTGCTCATCTTCCTTCCTTAGGAAATGCAGACAGCACACTCCTTCCTAGGCTCCGTTGACAACCCTTCCTTTGCCTGAAGACAAAGCTGCTTGGTTCCTGCTGGCTTTTTGGTTCTCTAAGGTATAGCTCACCCTTCACCCGCCCTGCAGCCAGCTAGTTCATTGCCAACCAGTTAGCCCATTAACCTGACACAACCACTGCTCTGCTACTTGGCCAGCTTCAACTCACTCTGTAGCCAGTTCTCTGAAGTCTAATGTTCAGTTAGCTAACAAATCCATCTGCCCATTACCAGAAATATGTTCAGCAGGATCATGGATGAATGTTTTCAGGAGTGGATCCTTGTGAATCCCATCCAACTTTCTAGCATGGAATGATAAGCTTCCTGGTTCCCATGTTAGAACAGGTATTCTTTTTTTTTAAAAGATTTATTATTTTTATTACAAAGTCAGATATACAGAGAGGAGGAGAGACAGAGAGGAAGATCTTCCGTCCGATGATTCACTCCCCAAGTGAGCCGCAACGGGCTGGTGCGTGCCGATCCGATGCTGGGAACCAGCAACCTCTTCCGGGTCTCCCATGTGGGTGCAGGGTCCCAAAGCTTTGGGCTGTCCTCGACTGCTTTCCCAGGCCACAGGCAGGGAGCTGGATGGGAAGTGGAGCTGCCAGGATTAGAACCGGCGCTGATATGGGATCCCAGGACGTTCAAGGCGAGGACTTTAGCCGTTAGGCCATGCTGCCGGGCCCTAGAACAGGTATTATTACAGTCCTGTAACAACTTCACTGCTGGGCTGGCGTCATTGCTGGGAGTCCTGGAGAATGGATAAGGTCCTAAATCTCCATGAAAATGTGGTTTCTTAGTTGTTGATTCTGCAAATATGGTGCCTATCCCAAACACCAACTGGGCTTGAGTAATGAGCCGGCTGCAGCTCCCCTTCCCCGCAGGGCGCTGCATCCTCTTGTGTGCACACTGCCACAGGTGTAACAAAAGTTCTGATGAGGTCCACACTAGCTAGTTTAATAGCTGCTTTGTGATTAATCAATAAATATTTGTCTTTGTGAACAACTCTTCTAAAGTGACAAAACACAGTTCCCTTTTGATACAATAACTCTTAAATAATAAGGAATCCATAAACTGACCAGGAGGGGTTGAATCCAATATTTCTTGATATAAAAAAAAGGGATTCAATGATGAGCTATAAGCTGCAATCCTACATTAGTACAGCTTGAATACGGACTATATTTGGATGGTGAGGTTCTTTTAATAAAGAAATTTCCAAGATTGCAGCATTAGTAACCCCTCCCTCCTCATTTTCAAGGTCACACCTTGACCTTCAGTGTGTCTATGCTTACACATCCACATGCACGACTCTGGCATCTTCTCCAGCTCTCTCCATCTTGGTAGAGTCCTCCATGGTTAATTGGGAAGTTTGGTCGGGCCCAGCTAATTACCTCCTCCATGGCAGCTGCAGGGCCAGATGCCACATCTGCGACATGCTTCGCTTAACTTCCCAGGCCAGCCTGGACACTAAGAACTGTTATTAATATTTTATTGTATTTCCATTTATGCTATGACTTTTTTCATAATGTGTTCTTACCTTAAATATTTGGCTTAATTCATTTTAGGGCTTAAACTATATTCTCAAACAATCATGTGGTTTCCTTTTTCACTTTATTTTCATCAAGCTTCAATATCAAGATTACTCTAGCCTCCAGTTGTTTTTGTCATTGTTGTTGTTTTTTAGCAAGTAATTTAGGAGCTCCTGGCTAAGGAGCAGCTCAGCTCTGATCATTGCGCTCACTTGGGGAGTGAACTCGTAGATGAAGATCCTTTTCTTTGTCGCTCCTTCTCGCTGTAAATCTGCCTTTCCAATAAGATAAAAAAAGAAAAATCTTTAAACAGAAAGTGCAGGTTCTTTCTGCCTTAATTTTCAATATCATTCGCCCCCTGGTGGCCTCCCTGCTCAGCCCTGGTGCTCTGCCGTGCAGCACACAGCTAACATCCTTTTCAAATTGTGGCTATTGAGATATTACCTTTTTCTTTTCCCTCAAATTAACAATGGTGATATGTGATTTCCCAAAATAGGATCCACCTAAGATTATGGAAAAATATTATGGACTTAATACCGTAATGTGATGTATTATTTTAGGGATTTTTTAAGATGTATTTATTTTAGTTGAAGGAGTAGAAGAGACAGAGACCTCTCACCCACTGGTTTATGTCTCAAATGCCCACCCCAGCCAGAGGCGGGGCAGTCTGGGTATAGGGGCGCAAGCACTTGGCCAGGCTCTGCTGCCTCCCCAGGCCAGAAGCAGGGCGCTGGGTTGAAGGTAGAGCAGTTGGAGCACGAGTTGGCACTCCCATGGGATGCCAGTGGCACAGGCAGAGGATTACCCCAACACACCAGCCACCAGCCTTTACCTTAGTTTTAAATCTTTGAAATCAGGGCACGCTACTTTCTCAATCCAAACTGCCTGTGTTTTCTGCATCTTGTTCACATTTTCAGAATTGTATTTAATCCACTTAGAGATTCTTTCCTAAAAGTCATATTTGGAGTTGTGAGTGCTAGGACTGTAGAAATTTTTACATTTACTAATTCATAGTTTTAAAGCTATTTTTCCCCTGAGCTGTAGGCAGCTGCCTACATTGCCTTGTACACTGAGAAGAAACAAGCTCTAAAGCCATGGGACACAGAAAGAACCTAAGAGTGTATTATTAAGTGAAAAAAGCCAATCTGAAAAGCATATGTGTTATATACTCCAACACCATACCATCCTGGGGAAAGTGAAACTATGGAAATAGCAAAAAGCTCAGTGTTAGCCAAAGGTTGGGGACATAAAGATGAGTCAGCATTCAGAGAGATTCAGAGGGCACTGAAACTTCTCTGTGAGATAACACCAGGCTCCCTATATGTGCTTTTCCAAACCCATAGAACACACAGCACAAGCGTGACTCATTGAGTGGGACAAATGCAGGAGTCTGGCTGAAGACACTGCTGCCACTTTTGTTAGAGGATGCCTGTGCAGGGGTGGGAAAAACAAGAGCTCCATTTTCTTTTGCTCCCTTTTGTTGTGACCTAACAGTTCCATTCCCAGTCCCATTGACCCCAACGAATCTGTTGGGGAAACTCCTGAGCGCCCAGGTAAACATCCACTTGCACTTGCCCAGCACCATGCAGCAAGTCCTTCACAGCCTTAAGTCAGAAGGGTGGCTATCACAGCAGTTGCTTTTAAAGAGCTTAATATGAAATGCAGGTGTGTCTTTTAATTGCCTTTTAAATTTACTAACGTTTTTCAAAGGCATGTGTATTTGAAAGGCAGGATTGTAGAGAGAAGCCATAATGATCAGGACTGAGCTAGGCCAAAGCCAGGAACCTCGAGCTTCCTCACTGTCTCCCACATGGCTGCAGGGCCCCAAGCACTTGGGCTGGCCTCTGCTGCTTTCCAAAGCACATTATCAGGGCACTGTATTGAAAGCGGAACAGTCAGGATCCAAACTGGTGCCAATATGGGATGTTAGCACTGCAGGTGACAGCTTAGCCTTCTACATGACTATAACAGTGGCCCCTTACTTTTCCCCTTCTTTGAGGTTTATTTATGCATTTGTTTATTTATTTCTGAGCCAGGGCTACAGAGAGAAAGAGACAAAGAGAAACATAGATCTTTCATCCACTGGTTGATGGTTACCACAGTTAAAGGAAGTGGGTGGACACCACAGTGACCTCAGCCAGAGATCTGGCACACCCTGAAGGCAGCCAAGGTCATGTATAAGCCAATGATGGACAAAGGTGAACATTTCTTGCCCTATCAGGTCCCAAGCAGGACTGATGCCAGCACCCATGGCAGAGGGGCATAAAACCTTTGTCTGCTACCCAGCTTGACTTTCCCACTAGCTGTTCCTTCCTCTCCTGCTCATTCTTCCGCAGCGTGGGGAAAGGCCCAGGAAGGACTTCTCTTTGCTTTATAAATGCCTGTTTGTATTCGGCTGGCTTTTTCTTTCTTGGGTGTTTGGCATAGCTAACACTAGTTTACTCCCAGATGGCCACACTGGCCTTAGGTAGGCCAGAGCAATGCAGGAGGCAGGAGTTTCATCTGGATATTCCAAGTGAGCTCAGAGACTTCAAGCACTTGGCCCATCTTCTGTTGTTTCTCCTGGCAGATCAGCAGGGAGCTGGACCGAGATGGACCAGCCAGGATTCAAAGTTGTGCCCACATGGGATGCACACACCTACGCGGGCTTAATCCACTCGCGCACAACCCTGGTTCTTGGTGTTTTCCTAATACTTTACTAGTTCCTTATCCATGTATATTAGGCCTTGTATGCTTAAATGCTTATACAGAAGGAAGGAAGTTCTTTTTATATATAAATTTTCTTTTTGATGTTTACATAGTTGACAAGGATGCACACTCATGAGGGTCACTGATTAGGGTGTACAGGGTCGAGGCATGGGGGAAGATGGTGGGTACAAATGCTTGCAATTTTTCTTTTCTTTCATTATTTTCTCCTGTATCTAGGAGGGGATGGGTGTGTGTGTGTGTGTGTGTGCGTGTGTGTGTGTGTGTGTGTGTGTGTGTGTGTGAAACTTCATCAGTACACAGGGATGGGGCATTTTTACTTACTGTCATCTTAGAAACCCTGATATGAAGAAGAATGCTCTGAGGGTATTGCTTGAGTAGCTTTGAGAGTTCTGAAATGCTGTTGGTTTTGTTGCTCCAAGGTTGAGAAAATCCTTCCAATAGCCATTGACCCACCCAGACACTTGCTGCCACAGCTCAGCCAAAAGAGTTGTCCAGCCTGCTCTGTTCTCCATCTTCTTCAATGGCACTTGCCATCCTCTTCAGCTAGAATGAGCTGGCTATTTTGTCCCCTCTATGCACCTGGGCATGCTGTCCCCTGCAAAGGCATCAGCACTTGAAGGTTGGGACACTTGTTTTCCAGGATCAGGCCACAAATCCTATGATTCCCCATGTGGCCAGAGTTTTGAGCCATGTGATCTACTTTGAGATTTCCCCCAAGAAATTTCACCCGGAATGACCCCAGATTTGATTGTTGCAAATGTGCCAACAAGTAAAAGGTCTGGTTCAGCAGCCTCATGCATCAGACTGCACACACCAGTGATTGTAGTTGCCGGGTCAGTTCCATTCCCAGTCCCATGTCCCATGTAAACTAATGGGTGTTGTGGTCCAGCCCAACCCAGCATGCAACAGACGTGGCCTTTATCCAAGCCAGCAGAACTTTAGTCTTCTTTGGGTGACTCCCCAAAATCCCCACCAGGCCCGCCCCTGCCCTGGTTCCTGAGAGAACCAGCATAAACAGTGGACTAGTCTGGGGCACACCACATCCCAATCAGGCTTTCATATACACCTATGGGTGTTGCAGCTTAGCTAAGACCTCCCCACCCCACAATCCAGTCCACACGCATGCCAATTTCCTGTTGATGCCTTGTCCAGCCTGGCCCGCCCACAGCCCTGGCTCTGATGTCTACCAACAGGAGCTGAGGCCCAATAGAGGAGTGTTCAGTTTCCCTACTAGGCCCACCCTCAAGCCTGGCTCTTGCACTTTCCAGGGTTATTGTGGTCCAGTCTGACATGACTTAACCCTGTCCCAGCACTTGCCAGTGGATGCTGTGGCAAAACCTAGCCAGTTGGCTCTTATCCTGGCTCTTGCACGTGCCAGAAGATGCAGTTGTCTAGCTTAGCCTGGCCCACCCCCAAGGTCCACTCACAGGCACAGCCTGGACCATCCCAGTCTCAGCTGTTACACTTCCCAGTGGGAGCAATGGTCTGGGTTCTTTCATGTGCCAGTGGGTGCTGTGGCCCCATCTGATATGATCTGCCTCACCTCAGCATTCACCAGTGGTTCCTGCAGCCTGGCTCTACCTGTTCTGCCCCCAGTCTCAGTGCACACTGGAAGGTCCTGCAGCCTAGCCCAGCCTGGCCAGCACCCAGTCTGAGCCCTAATGTGAACTTGCATGTGTTGCATCCCATCTTGACTATTGCACCAGCCAGCAGGTGCTGCAGCCTAGACCACCTGACCTATTCCTAACTCCAGTTCCCTTGAGTGTTAGTGAGTTCCATGATACTGGCTAGTTTGGCTCATTACCACCCACGGAACTTGAGCAAACCAGTGGGTATTGCTGTCCTTCAGGGGAGAGCCCACATATTCCCCAGAGAATCTGCCCCAAAAGCAGTTCTCTCAGGTTCCAGTTAGTGTAATAGCTCAGCCTAACATGACCCATCCCCTGCTCTGACACTTACTGGTGGGTACTGTGGTCTAGCCCTGCCAGGCAGGCCCACTTTCATGTGCATTGGAGGGTAACGGTTCATGCTAACTCACCCAGCTCAGGCGTTTTACATGAGTGAGTGCACTGATTTTATCCAGAATGGTCCTCTAGTTTCCCACCTCCAAATCATTCAGAGTCCGTTCCCTCACTTGCCTGCAAGTACAAGTGGCCTGGTTGATGGAAGTCTCCCAGAAGCCATCCCCCATCTGTAACATACTTCCTCAGCAACTCCCCCATACACCCCATAGCTCCTTCCTTGAGCAAGCTGCAGTCCCTGCGTGCACCAGCACATGGGTTCCTGGGCCCTGGCTTCCAGTGGGGTGGTGTGCTGGCCTGGAGTCCTGCCCACCCACCAGCACCCAAGCACACCCATGGGTTCCCATTCTGGTCTACAAGCATGCCAAGCCAGCAGGCCAGCCTAAGGCCTCACCTAGAGGCCAAGCATGTGTGCAAGTCCTCAGCCTGCTCTGCTGGATGTAGTGAGAGAAAAGGGAAAAAATTCTAAGGCATTTGCACTGATTCCGGTTGTGTGACCTCCTCAAAGGAGCAATGGCAGGAGAACTGGTTAAGTCAGAAGACTTGCAATGGGCGTCCCTCAGCAACTGCTCTCTGTGCTTCCACAGAACTCCAAGTGTCCTTGATCATCGGGCGTGGAGCATCAGCTGCAGCAGCTGCAGTCTTACAGACACCTGGACAACCAGAGAGCTCAGTAACCAACTTCCCCCCAGCCCAGTAGCTGGTAGAAGGTAGCAGCAGTGGGATTCCCACTCCAGTTTTTATCCAGATGCTCTCTGCTTCCCGCCCCTCATGAATTCTGGGAGGTACCTCCTCTTGTGGGTGAATAAGAAGCTAGTGCAGAATGTCTTACTGCCTGGGAGGACTTGGGGAAAAGGTAGTGTCAGCCTGGATCCTACCAGGGCCAGCCATGGAAAGTACGTTCCCTGGATCATCTCATCTAGAATCCATGAGCTAAAGCTGAGAGGTTCTGCTGACATTAGAAAGTTGTGACAGTCTCATGACATAAGGACCATCCTTGACCATGCCAGTTATAAGATAAACTGGCTGTAAAACTCAGCTTGTGAAATTCACACGCAGGTCTCTGAAACCATCTCCTTTGCTGGCCACCAGGGGGAGCGTTTGTCTGAGGAATGCCTGACTGGAGCCCTTCCTAACTGGCTCCCTGCACAACGGAAGCCTCTGCGTTTGTCATTCACTGTTGGAAGGGTCAGTGTGCTGCAAGTTCTGCTTACTGTGAGTGCACTCAGCGTCACTGTCACATGGCGAGGAAGAAAGCTGGAATTTCGTTGCTTCTGGAGCAAGCGCTACAAATTAGCACTAAAAAATGGTTCATGCCCTGATGCTGCACTGAAAACCCTTTAAAAAAGTGAAGTCAGAAACCCTGCGGCATTTTGGCAGGCTAGAACTTAGTAGAGTTGAACGCACCTGTGATCAATTGCAGGCTCACTGAGGCTTCCAGGGAATGATTATTAACATTTCCCTTCAAGTTAGTGCTCAGCTTAAGACTTAGACAAGGGCCTGGCACAGAGTAGCTATTTCATAACTGACAGCAACTTGACATGATTTCAGGGTGAACACTGGGCAATACGACAGTCTTAAGCATCCTAAAATCAACTTGGAATGCATGTGAGTTTTAGATTTTCACTGAGGATAGCCCTAAGAACCCACATGGCTAAGACCCAAGGTGGCTGAATAGGGGAAGTCATACTGACTGCATGTGTGATAGGACAGAAAAATAAACAAAGAGGGGCTGATAGTGTGGATCAGCCAGCTAATCCTCCACTTGGAGTGCCAGCAATCCGTATGGACACTACTTCTAGACCGCGTTGCTCCGCTTTTGATCCAGCTCCCTGCTTATGGTGTGGGAAAGCAGCAGAGGATGGCTCAAGTCACTGGGGCACTGTACCCCTGTAGGAACCTCCTAAGAAGCTCCAAGATCCTGGCTCCTGGCTCTGGAGCAGCTCAACTCTGGCTGCGGCAGCATTTTTGGAGAGTGACCTAGCACGTTGCAAATCTCTCTCACCTGCTGTCTTTCATTTCTCTGTAAATCTTCCTCTCAAATAAAAATACTTTATCAACAGACAAATAAAGAAGGGAAGCAGTGCATTTCTAGAGGTCTAAAAAACAGGAGTTCTTAGCGAGCTGGAAGGAAAGCAATGAAGATTGCATGGGCCAGTGAGGAAAGAAGTCAGAAGCACAGCAGGCTGGCCACACAGCTCACAGCTGCAGCTGGCCACCACCATCCCACAAGGCGAGCTGGGAAGCAGCTTGCACACACTCCACCACCCACAGCTTAGCCAGTCACCCCACTGCCTGTGGTCTCAGCCTGGGAGCTCCCTGGGCTCTGAGCAAGCTGGGACTCAGAGCAGGGAAGCTGCATTCACTCCTCTGATCCCTCTGCACACAGTGCTGGGCTCTCTGCAAAAAGTTACTGACCTCATCCTGTGCACACTGTGAGAGTTAGGGTCAGGGTGCACTGTGGAGCAGTGGCAGGCTGCTGGCATCCAGGGACTCATGGAGCTTTACAATAAGCACAGAGCTATGCTCACGCATTCCATGGGAGTCAGAGGATGACCTTTAGCTTTTCTGGGGGGAGTTGCAGGAAAACGCACTCCCACCCTGGGAATCTGGGCAATAGCCCACTGCACTCTGCAGCAGCAGGACTGCAAACAGGCAGTTTTATCTCCTGCCAGAGCCAAAGCTCTTGTGCCCCACCCAGCCAGCCTGCAGGACTGGAGCAGGATGTGTTCCCATTCCCTGGCCCCAGACCTAACCTGCAGCCCCAGCTGCTCACATAGCAAGACTTGAGAAAGGGCGCAAACACATCACACAGTCTGGAGTCCCAGCAATTCCCAAGACAAGTTGCAGCATCACACAGGTTTGCCAGTGGGACTGAAGGACATCCCCTCAGATCAGAGCCCTGGCCACTGTGATCTGCACTGACTCATGTCAAACTCTGGATTTGAGAGACATCTTAGGGAGCCATATTATCTCAAAGTCTACCTTCTTTTATAGTGATTGACTTTTTTCATTGGAATGTCAGAGTTACAGGGAGAAACGGAGAAACAGATAAGCTGACAGATACATGCATAGAGAGCTCAGTACTGGTTTACTCCACAAATGACTACAATGGCCAGACCTAGGCTGGGCTGCTGCTGAAAGCCAGGAGCTTCCTTTGGCTCTCTCACATGTGAGCAGGACCCCCAAGGCCTCGGGCCATTCTTTGCTGCTTTTAAGCCATTAGCAGGGAACTCGATCTGAAATGGAGCAGGTGGAACTGCTCACCTGAGAACCCATGCTCATATGGGAAGTCTGCGTTACAGGCAGACACTTAGCCTGAGAAACCAAAGCATCAACCTTTCAAAGTGAAACTTACACCATGAACTTCAGCACACTAGACCAGTTTGTCACGTGTAGACTCAATGACATTGGTTAAAAGAAACCAGTCACTCAGACATGCACTTCTGGGCTCACAGACAACCAAATCCAAAGCAACAATCAGGAGCTGCTCCGCACTTCAGAAAAGCCAGAAACTCTCTTCCAGGAGCAACTGCTCCATGAAGAAGAAGGGATTCTTACACTAGATGTCCACATGCCACTGTAGAACCCCGAAGGACGTGAAGAAGCAAGCCAGCAGGAAGTTTCCAAAGCAACAGTCATTCCTGAGATTTAGACCCTGGTCTGTGGGAAACTACAGCAGGCCAGAAATAGAATTCAAGATGGTGGTTGTAAGGAAACTCAATGCAGTCCAAGACATTGCACACAGACAAACATAAAACATGAGCAAACCAATGAGTGAGATGAATGATAACACTTACAAGCAAAGAAAAGGCATTAAGAAGAATCAAATAGAAATGTTGTTGATGAAATTTTTAATCAGTGAAATAAAGATGACTCAGAGCTTTAACACCAGAACAGACCAAGCGAGGCAGAGAATTTCTGATCTGGACAAAATGTTCAAATAACCTTGGCAAAAATATACAGAAGTTAATTAAAAATAATCAATAAAGCTTTATGACGTTCGGTATAAATTATGTACCAATGACTAAATAGATATTCCTGAATAAGAAGAGCAGGAAAGAAGATGTGAATCTGCTAAATGAAAGGACAGTTACACACTTCTCAGATTTCAAGAGACATGGACATCCAGAAGCAGGATGCTTAAAGAGGAACAAGCAGACTCAACAAAAAAAGGTCTTTCCAAGGCATATTGTGGTCAAACTATCAAAAGCTGATGACACAGAATCCTAAAAGCAGTGAGAATACCACATTTTTTTTTTACAAGCTTAGATTTACTTTCAAATGTTTCTTACCTAGGATTACAGACCCATGCAGGATGGGAAGAGATGGGAGAAAGGTGAGTGAGAAGACAACTCTGCCCTCCCTCCTGTGAGCACAGGGGAGGTGCTGCACTGCTCCTCGGTGCTGGGTCACATCAGCATCAGGGCACAGAGATGGCCCCCTGACTGTCCTAGGGACTTTGGTGGGTACATGGATGGTCCAAGGGTATTCCCTCAGTAGTCTGAACTGTTCTGAGATTGCATTGACTTCATGGCACTAGCTGTCACTTCCCATCCTTGCCAGCTGTCTATGTTTTGTTATGTCCATAGTCTTACTGCTGGGTGGAGAATTTGGCTTATAGCAGAATTCAACCTTCTCCTCCATTATTTTTGAGTGAGGCATTCAAGTTCTTCTGGCTGTCCTGTCTTTCAGGGGCATCCTAGTGTGCTGTCTCTGTTTACACAGTCAGCCATGGGAGTGGCTCCATGACCAGAACAGGTGTCCATGTGACAGCATCTGAGGTTGGGAATGAATGCAGTGGGCCCGTCAGCCCAACTCATAAGAGCCCCAAAGGGATTGATCTCCAGATGCAGCCCTTGTGTGTGCCAGCAGATACTATGACCTGGTTGGGATGACCCACAAGAAGCCCAGCTAGGCCCACGCCCAGACCCAGCACTCTATTATACCAGCAGGTGCTGCAGCCTAGCTGAGCACGTCTGGGAGGCCCCCTTCCACACCTGATTCCTGATCCAGCACTCATGCTTGCCAAAAGGGAGTTGCAGCCTAACCTGTCCTGGCCATACCCAGTCCCAGCTCATGCTTGCTGGTGGGTGCTGCACCTTGGTTAGGGTGACTCTCAGAACTCCCAACCACGCCCATGTCCAGATCTGGCCCCCACACATGCCAGTCAGGGCTGCAGTCCAGCCCACACTGATAAGTCCCATTTCTTGGTTTCTGTGTGTACCAGCAAACATTATGGCTTTGTGCAACCTGCCCCTTGTCCAAGCTCTTACTTGTTCCAGCTGGTGCTGTGTAATAATTGGGAAGCCTCCTGAGGACCTCTAACAAGGCCATCCCTTGACAGGCATACATGTTCACCAGTGGGTGCTACAACCTGGCCTGCCTGGTCTGCCCCCAAGCCCAGCTCTTAGTGGCAAATACTACAGCCTACTCAGGGAAATCCCTTGAGGAGTCCTGTCTGATCTTGCCCCCAGAGGTAGTTCTCACATTATCTGCCAAGTGTTGTAGCCTAACCCTGGCCAGCCTGCCTGAAGCCCTGATGCTCATGTGTTCTAGTGGGTCCTGCAGCCGAACCTTGCCTGGTTTCACCTCCAGTCCCAGCTGAACGAGTGCTGGCAGGTGCTGCGGCCTAGCAAGGGTGCCACCAAAAATCCTCCACCAGGTCTGCTCCCAGTCCCAGTTCTTCAACGTGCCACTGGAGCCTAGGCCAACACGGCCCACTCCCGTTCTTGGCACTTGGCTTTGGACTGCGTGACTCTACTTTTTAAGGCCTTTGTGGAGTGATTCTCAGATGAAAGATTTCTTTCTTTGTCTCTCCTCTCTGTAACTTTGCCTTTCAAGTAAAAATAAAATAAATATTTATTTTTAAAAATAATAATGAGGAAAAAATAAGATGTTTTCTATATAAGACAAGTTCATGACCAGCCTTGCAAGAAATTCTATAATGAATCCTGCATTGAGAGTAAACCTCACAAAAACAACTGAGCTCATTCATAACAGGTAAAACCAACATCTGATTGACAACATGGCTGGGGTAGTTCTCAATCAATAATACTGATATAAATGAATTAAATTCAAAAACTTAGTTTGGCTGAATAGATAAAACCAAAGCCTTACCCTAAACCTAACAAAAGAAAATGCATGTAGACTAAAGACAAGGGCTAGAAAAAAGACATATCTGGCCTACAGAAGCCAAATGTTAAAATGTGTGACTATTCTGTTATCTGATAAAACAGGTTTTAAATAAAAAGCCATTAAAATCACCAAAAATAACATTGCATTTTTGCTAAGAGATTTTGAACAGCAAAAAGATATAATACTCATAAACATGTATACATCCAACGTAAGGCTACCCAGTCATATACAACAAATACTTTCAGAAATAAAAAGGACCTGGTGTGTTGGCTAAAACCCTCACCTACAACTGCCAGAGTCCCATATGGGTGCCAGTTCATTCCCCAGCTGTTCCACTTCCCATCCAGCTGCATACTTGTGTCCTGGGAAAGCAGTTGAGGATGGACAAAATTCTTGGGACCCTGCACCTTTGTGGGAGACCCAGAAGAAGCTCCTGGTTCCTTACTTCAGATAAGCACAGCTCCAGCCATGTGGCCACTATGGGACCAGCAAATGAAAGATCTTTTTTTCTGTCTTTCCTTTCTGTAAATCTGTTTTCCCTATATAAATAGATAAATCTCTGAAAAACAAAAATAAGTAAAATGAACTATGAAAACACAACCCATACAATAGTACTTGGCCATTCCAACAGCTCCTTTAGTTCAAAGGCAAGTCAGTCAAACCCTAGAGATACACTAGGTTTGAAATCCTGAGCAAATGGACCTCACAGGCTTCTACAGAGCACTGCACCAGCAGCCACAGTGTATACATTCTTCTCATAAGCATATGAAACTTTTTAAAGAAAAATTTGTTTTTCATTTTTATTTGAAAGGCAGGATTTGAAAGAGAGAAATCTTTCAACCACTGGTTCACTCCTCAAAGTGGAGCCAGTCCAGTGAGAAGCTGGGGCCATGAACTTCTGGGTTTCCCACATGGCTACAGGGGTCCAAGGATTTAGACTGTCCTCTGTTGCCTTTCCAGACCATTGGGAGGATGCTGGATTTCAGGTGGAGCTGCCTGCTATTGAACCGATGCCCATATGGGAGGATGCCCAAGGTGGAGGTTTAGTCTGCTATGACATGGCACCAGGCTGTGGAACATTTTCTAAGAGAAACCATATACTAAGCCATACCTCAAGTCTCAATAAATCTAAAAGTATGAAATTCTATCATGTATCTTCTCTGACCACAGACAAACAAAATTAGAAGTCAATAATACAAGGAATAGAACACTGATACAGGTGCCGGTTCGAATTCTGGCTTCTCCATATCCAATCCAGCTCCCTGCTTACATCCTGGGAAGGCAGCTAAGGAAGTCTTAAGTTCTTACATCCCTGAAACCACATGGGAGAGCTGGAAGAAGCTCCTGACTTTGGGTTAGTTGAGCTCCAACCCTTATAGTGATTCGGAGAGTGAGCCAACAAGTGGAAGACATCTCTGTGTCTCCATCTCTCTTTCTCTCTCAAACTCTGCCTTTCAAATACAAATAAACATATTTTAAACAGTACTTCATTTGAAAAAATTGCAAAATATTAGACTACTCCAATATTTTTAAAACTCTTCTAAAATATTGAGCATGGGGCTCGGCAGTGTGGCCTAGTGGCTAAGGTCCACGCCTTGATCCCATATGGCTGCTGGTTCTAATCCCGGCAGCTCCACTTCCTCTCTGTCTCTCCTCCTCTCAGTATATCTGACTTTGTAATAAAAATAAAATAAATCTTTTAAAAAAATAAAATATTGAGCAGGTAGGAACTGTGTGAAACTCTTTATGGGGCAAACATCATACTGACATCCAAATTAAAGGCAACATAAAAAGAAAACTACATGCCTAGATATTTGATGAGCATAGATGAAATGATTATAAACAAAATTGAATTGAATCCAAAACCACATCAAAAGCAGAGAATACAAAGATGACTGAGTAGCATTTGCAAATCAACAAATTTCATAAATTATATCAACAGAGTTTGGTCATCCCAATAGATTAAAGAGAACACTGGATAAGACTCAACAACCACTTGGGCTTGATGCAGTAGCCTAGTGGCTAAAGTCCTTGCCTTGCACCCCTGGGATCTCATATGGGTACTGATTCATCCCCAGCTCCATCACTTCCCTTCCAGCTCCCTGTCTGTGGCTTGAGAAACCAGTGGAGGATGGTCCAAAGCCAAGGGGCCCTATAGCTGTGTGGGAGCCCTGGAGAAGTTCCTGGATTCAGATCAGCTCAGCTCTGGCCATTGTGGGTACTTGGGGAGTGAAGATCTTTCTCTCTGTCTCTCCTTCCCTCTGAAAACCTGCCATTCCAATAAACAGAGAAATAAAAAGAAAACAGATTCAACAACCCTTCATGGATAAAAATGCTACAAAATTGATACAGAATCAACATCTCACAGAATTATAAAAGGTTATTTCTGACAAACTAACAGCTGGTATAATGCTGAACCGAGCAAAGCTGAAAGGTTGTCCAGTCTCAGCACTTTGTTCAGTCCGGCACAGGCAGCATTAGCAAGAGCAGACAGGGAGGAGAAAGCAATGGAGGGAATCAAAACAAGAAAGGAGGAAGTCGAGATAGCCCTGTGTGTGGTTGATATGATGCTATATACGCACCATCCCAAACCTCCAGCAAAACATTGTCTTCAGAAGAACAATAAATGTCCTTTGGGACCAGGGAGGAGAGCTTTCTCTGGTCCAAGCCTGGCTCCACTCTGGACCCCCCCCTCGCAATGACCATCGGGATCGCTTCGAAAACCCCTCACAGCAAACAATCATACAAACTAAAAAAAAAAAAAAAACCCTAAAATAAATTAACAACAGAAAGTAGAACTTGAAATCTGACAGGAAAGAGCTGGCATGGATTGGCTCATGCCTCGCTGGGTGGGACACAAAGATTAGTTACTCCTCACCATGGTGTTGAGGATTTTCCTGCACCCCCCCCCCCAAAATGTTCTGCACCTTAAATGTCGACAAATGTCTTGTTAGAGTTACAAGCCAGTCTAGATTATCCTAAAATCTTCCAAGATCAGCAAAATTTTACTTTAACACAACAACTGGCTAAATACTATAATGAAATAGACACAAAACAGCTGAATGGTACCTTATAGCCATTTTAAGGTATATAGCAGCCGGTCCTGTATATGACCTAAAATTGAAATGTCAATGAGCTAATCATAGGTTGTGGTTAGGACTTGTTTTTTTTTTTTTTTTTTTTTTAACATACTGGTTACTCAAAACCATGTCAATTCCATAACGTTGCAAATTGCTGTTGATGTTATATTGGGACTCTTAATTTACTGGGATGATATTCTACCAGCTCTAACTTCAGACCAGAAAAGGTCTGCCCAAGAAACTGTTCAACCCATCTGGACAATAAGTAGCTGGACTCTATGCTTGGTATATGCTTGCAAGGAAAGAATCTTGATTGAATTTGAACTGTAATACTGCATCAAGGTGGAGGAATCCACCAGGGGGGAGGGGAGGGATGGGGGGATTCCCAGAGCCTATGAAACTGTAACATAATGCAAAATAACTAATAAAAAAACACATTGTCTGAAGCAATGGGCCAATTCAGCAAGGATTCAGGTTACGAAATAAACATACAAGACCGGGAGACTTGAAATGCACTGATGATGAACGCAGTGAAAGGGAAGTTAAGAAAGAAATTCTATTCAAAATGACCAGAAAACAAATAATTAGCACCAAATTTAACCAAAGAAGTGAAAAGTCTACATAGTGAAAATGATCAAACACTGAAAGAATTAGGCAGTAACACAAAAACTTGAAAGTTATAATTGCTTGTCAATTAAAGAAACAGTATAATTAAATGTCTATACTACCTAAAGAAATCTACAGATTCAATCCAACAAAGTACCAGTGATATTCTTTACAAAATTAGGAAATTCTAGAATTTATATAAAATCCCAAAGACCCAGAATGGCCAAAGAAATTCTAAATAAAGATAATCAAGCTGCAAGCATCAGAACCCCTGACTTCAATGAATGCTGCAAAACAATAGCCACTTATACATAACATTTCTTTATTTGGAAGTCAGAGGTAGAGGGGGAAAGATCTTCTGTCCACTGATTCACTCCCCAAATGGCTGCAGGGGGCAGGGCTGAACCAGGCTGGAGCCAGCAAATGTTTCCTACATGGAAAGCAGGAACTCAAATGCTTGGAACATCTTCTCTTTTCTCAGGCCATTAGCATGGAACTGGATTGGCCTAGCTCAGCCTGAATGACTGTGCTGCTTAGCCCATACTCACAGCAGCAGGCACCACCACCTCTTGAGCCAGCCCACCATGAGTCCTAGTTCTCATGCTCACTGGGGGGAGCCACAGCATATCAGAGGAGTGCTCACAGTTTCCCTGCTAGGCCCACTCTCAGGCCCGTAATTTGCACTTTCCAGGTGGCACTGCAGTCCAGCCTGATAGGACATGCCTCCAGTCCCAGCATTTGTGGCTGAAGCTGTGACAGAACCTGACTAGCCAGCACTTACTCTGGTTCATTTCTGTACCAGTGAGTATAGTCACTTAGCTCAGTTTCACTCACTTACTAACCTAGCTCACATGCAGGCCAATGGGATTTTATAACCCTGCCCCACCTGGTCTGCCTCAAGTCCCAGGTCTCAGGCCACCAGCAGGAATGGTGGCCCAGCAAGGGAGCCACTGAAGCCCCTCAACTGGGCTTTCCCCTAATCTCAGCTTTCACATGTGCTGATGAATGTTGAGGCTCAGTGTGGCACAGCCCACCTCACCCCAGCATTTGCCGACAGATACTGCAATCTGCCTCTGCCTGACCTTCCCCAAGTCCTAGCTCATGCTGGTGGGTGTTGTAGCCCAGCCCAGCACAGCACAGCCAGTCCCTAGTCCCAGTCATAATGTGATCCATGGATAGTGCAGCAACAGGCACGTAAACAGTGCCCATATGATTTGTCAGTACTTGGAGGCAGAGGATTAGCCAGTTTAGCCAATGCACTGACCCCCTCAGATCATTACTGTTTTCTGAGTGAGTGTCAGCAGGCCAAAGAAGGCATTATTAACTTTAGGGAGAGGGTGCCAACGTTTCTTTCCCAAGATGTAGGCAGAAGGATAACAAATCTCTCACAGTTGAGTACAGTGACTTGAGTTAGATTTTGAAAGGAGCAATGCACCCAAATCCTGAAAAGACAAGGACAGGCAGGAGTTTGTGGAGCCCAAACAGGAATATAGGGCAGCCAGGATCTTGACAGCCAACTGAGTACGCTTGTATACAATAGAGTCAACTCCTGTGAACACAACAGGGCAAGAACAAGGAGGCAAAAGTCTCCTGTCCCCAAAGCTCTCATGGATGCCTCCACTTGGACAATTCCAACTAATAAGAAAAGCTGTGCAGCTCCCTACTTGTTGGCACCTGGGAACAGAGCAGGGGCTGGCAGCTTCCACAAGGCTTTACTCTGCCTAGCCTGCCAATTTCTCCAAGATACCATGCAGTAGCACTGCACAGCTGTCTCTCTTCCCTGCCTATCATGGCCATGTTCAAGTGCAGGAGCTCAGGCAAGGCATGCAGCTGGTGCCAATCCTTTGCTAGGCAGATTAGGCAGGTAAGCTGATTAGCATCTCTGCATGTTAGGGAGCAGGTAAGTGGATTAGAATCCTCACATATGCTCTGGTTAGGTGAGGCTACAAGGCAGAATAAGTATGCCACAATGACTGCCATGCCACAGTACCACAATCATAGAGTGACACATGTCCATCTGGCAGCCAGAAGCCAAATTACAGATCAGGGTCATGGTCCCTTCTGGGGCTGTGACAGGACACCTGCTGCAGGGCTCTCCAGCAGCACTGATTGCTGGCCACTCAGCAATACCAGGCACAGATGCATCATCAGTTTCCACCTTCATGATCACATTAGTCTCCTTTTCATCTTTTATAAAGAAAAAAACCCCAGATGCATGTATTTGAAAGGAGAGAGAGAGAGAGAGAGAGAGAGAGAGAGAGAGAGAGAGAGAGAGAGAGAGAAGAGAGAGAGAGAGAGAGAAGAGAGAGAGAGAGAGAGAGAGAGAGAGAGAGAGAGAGAGAGAGAGAGAGAGAATTTCTCTCATCTGCTCATTTACTCCCAAGATGACTGCACTGGCTGCAGCTGGGATTATCTAAAGGCAGGAGACAGAAGGGAACTGGATCAGAAGGGAAGTAGCTGGACCATGCACCTGTGCCTTGTATGGGATACCAGCTACCAGCACTGCAAGCAGAGGCTCAGACTGCTCCAACTAGGCGCTGTACCCTTAGTGGTATCAAACTCCCCAAGGCTATTCAAGCCCTCTCAAATACATGTCAGATCCAGAGGTAAGGCTTATGAGGCCATTCCCCCAGGCCACCATCTCACTGATCCACATGTTTGTGCATACTGTGAGTAATGGTAAGCACAATTTAATAGTGTTTAAGTTCTGAGAGACCAGACCACTCAGTGAGAAGGGAACCTTGCCAAACTTGCTCTCTCAGGAAGGCCAGTGTTTATCTATAACCAGATGGCCAGCCCAATCACACTTTCAAGTGGGCAGCACAGGAACTACCCAGCTATTTCCTAATTAGAGACCACCAGTTGCGAAGATTTCTGCAGAGAAACCTCTGCTCAGTTGAGAAATGCATGAGGTGTCAGGGAACTTGTCAAAGCCAATGACACTCAAGACATTTCCTGAAGCCCATCCTCCTGAGGCGCCTCATCTGTTTTCCTTTCCTTCTTTTCACCTTCATTTATTTACAAACTTCTCTGCAACCAATGTCCAGTTATTATGTCTACAGTCAGCTAAGGAAAGAGCCCACACATGTTACTACTAATGCTCCCTGCTGTGCATACCCTCCAACTTGGTGGGTGGTGCAGCTGGCAATGGAGGAGGGAATGCTCCCATGGGTTGTGGACACCCCATTAGCTTCTAAGGGACTCAGGAGGAACCAGGTTGCTCTCCTGTCCTAGGATGACGGAATGAGAGTGACAGCTCAGACAACACAGTTCTTCCTTTCTTCTGTTACCTCCAAAGACAAAACCCGCAATGCGTGGACCACACCGGAACCTAAACTCTTCACAGGCCCAGTCAACCAGCATGCACTCTGGGAAGAGGCTCTGCAGTGCATTCGCAGCAAGCACAGCTTCTTCAGCTCCCCAGGACCACTAACTAGGGTTAGCCAGGAGCCCAGAAATATCTGCATGGTAGAAGCCGGTGAACTTTTAGAGCCTTTCTAACAAGTTAGATCAGTTTTAACTATGCTTCATTAACCTTATTTCATTAAATATATAATGGTTTTAGGATCCTACAAATAATCTATTGAGCCATTGTGGCCAGGCCCAAAACTTGCCATTCTTCTTATTTCCTTAGAAGAGCAATTTTGATTCTTTGAGTTAATTCCCTGGCGACATTCCAACTGTAAGCTTGATGGTGGATGTTTTGTGCAGTGTTTAAGATCCCATGTGAAATGCCCACATCCAGTCTAAGAGTGCCTGGATTCTAGTGGAACAGCCAGGACTTTAACTGGCACCTATATGGAATGTGGGCATTGCTAGGCGATGGGTAAGTCCACAAACCCACAGTGCCAGCCCCAAAGATTGATTGTTTTTTAAGGATGTGTTTATTTTGGCTGAATGTCAACATTACAGAGTTGTATAGACAGAAAGGGATGAAGAGACAAAGGCAGAGATAATTCTCCTGTGCTTACAAATGGCCACAGTGGCAAGAGCCTGACCAGTTCAAAGTTAGGAGCCAGAAGTTTCTTCCAGGTCTCCCCAATGGGTACAGGAGCCCAAGTTTCTGGGTATCCTCCATTGTCTTTCTCGGCTATAAGTAGAGGGATGGTTCTGAAGCAATAGTTTGGATTTAAACAGTGCCTATATTAGATGCCAAGGCCATGGACTGAGGATTAGTTTGCTGTACCAAGTCACTTGGCCAAGCTGAAGCTTTTTAAGTGAGAGGAACATGCAAAAATAGAGAAATCATCCACTTGAAAATTCATTTCCCAAGTCCATGAAAGAGCTGGAAGTAGATCAAGCCAGGCAGGAGCCAGGAATTCCTTCTGCCTCTTCCACATGGTGCCAGGAAGGCCATGACTTTAGCTTCTCAGGCTGTGTACTAGCAGGAGCTTTAACTGGATGAGCATGTGCACTGCAGCTCAGTCAGCTGTGGGATGCGGATAGTCCAAGCAGTATCTGAAATGCCAGGCACAACACCTGAAGCTTCCTGAAGCTGCAACTGTCAGTTCTTTCATGTGTGGAGACTGAAGGGTGACTTCTGGCAAACTACTTTGATGACTTGTTGCTGGTAAAAACTTGAAAAGAAGACAGAATCTAGTCAGTCTGGGAGGACTCAAAGTGCTCCTGATGTCCAAGACTTCTGGATGCCATGGGAACTGCTGAAAGGTCTGGCCTCATTATACTCTTGTTGAAGGACTGATCAATTGGGACTCCAGAGAAAGAGGAAAAAAACAATGAACAGAGTGTCCAAACTGGTATTTCTCCCTGTTATTGAGTTCTTAAAGCCAGCAATTTTTCTGCTGCACCTTAGAGTTTAACACACATTTGTCAGTTAGATGGAACCATGGACAGTGCTTACTTACAAGCGAAAAAAATCTTCTCATATGTACTTACAGAGATTTTTACTCTGAGCCCCTCAAAATCCCCTATAAAAATCTTTGTCTGTTCTCTGACTGAAGATGAGTTTCCCGTGATTTGCCAAGAGTCATTTACATCAAGAATTCCAAATAGAGTCTCAAGAGTCTCCTTTTTCCTCCAGTAACCTCTTGGTTTTCCTCTGCCAGTCAAGCCACACACTTGCAAATTGTTGTAAATCAGAATGCAGAGTCTTCAACCTTTCGGGGGAAAATGAATTTATTATAAAGCAAGGCAGCAGCTATCTTGCTTGAATGTGTGACAAGGGAAATGAATAACAAAGTTGTAGTTAAGGTGAACATACTAAAAATCATGCTATGTGCACAAGATCAGGCTGAACATCATGCTACGAGCACAACAGCGGGGTGGTCACTGGTAGCAATCTGTTAATCCTAAAAGCAAGAATTATCTCCTCAGATAAAGTAAAAGTTACCAAGGTCAGCATGCCCTGAAAGAGACAGTAGCATTAGAGAGGCCAGAGGCTCTCAGCCAGCCAAGAGCCTCACCTAAACTGGTAACTTTGCCAAGACCATAGATGGTCCTGTCACTGTTGTCTGTCTTAGCTGATCAATATCAATAATAATATCTTCCGTAAAAATAAACATGGAATACATGTGAAATGGCACATGGTTACACACTAAACAAAACTTTTATATTCTGCAAGGATTAAAGGTATATTTCATTTCAGACACCACAGTAGTACAATATCTTTAAGACCAGAATTTAGTGCTTGAGACAAATTGCAGACTTAATATGATTGACCATGATCAATGTGGGCATCTGTCTCAAAAACTAAACATCTGTGCAGCATAATCCAGTGAGCATGCTTTGAAACATAGTCATAAGATTTGAATTTATTTTAAAGGTCATCTAAATAGCAACACTTTCATTCCAAAGCCTTGTTTTTCTTAAGAGTCATTGCAGGACTCTCCTATTATTTCCAGTAGTGATTCTGAAGGAAGTAAAAATTTTGTCCATAGAGAATCAAGCCACAATGCCTAGTTTTATATGTATATTCTACTGAAGCATTCCTCCCCCACAACATTTTGAGTTTTCAAGACACTGATATATAAAATAATTTGATGACAGCCTCAGTCAATGAAGGCAGCTCATTTTCATGGAATGCTATATTGGGGTTGCTGCCATAATATTAACTTTAATTTTCACATCTTTCTGTGCCTGGTAAGAGGTATCTGTCAAGGAAATGCCCAGTCCAAAAGATGTGATGGATGTAGGGACTGCTGCAAGACCAGAATGTGACCATTACAGATGGTGAGAACAGCTGCAATGAGCCTGTGACCAGGCAAGGTGTGACAACTATGGAGCCACCCAGCCTGCGACCAGAGCATGGTGGGACAACTGTGGAGCCACCAAGCC
This sequence comes from Ochotona princeps, assembly GCF_030435755.1. Classification (NCBI taxonomy): domain Eukaryota; kingdom Metazoa; phylum Chordata; class Mammalia; order Lagomorpha; family Ochotonidae; genus Ochotona; species Ochotona princeps. The sequence continues at coordinate 25,281 of NW_026698804.1, read as the reverse complement.
TGTGACCAGAGATGAAACTACTAATTTTGCATTCCTCCAATATCTCTCAGTCAAAGAGGCTCCCAAGTACATATTATGTCTTTTGTCTATAAAGTGTTATTATATTACATGGCCATAACTGAGACCTGAAAGTGTGAACCTCTGATCAAGGGCCACAGTTTGTAAGCACTCAAGGGGCAATTCGAACTAACACATCCTCATTGTTTAGTCCCAAGTTGTTTTGCACCATCACACGCCAGCTAATTAAAGAAGCTCTGAATGTGGTTTAAGAGTTGGAATTGTTTTACCTGCTTCCGTAGTTTTTAACTAGAGGAAATAAAAAATGATTTTACTAACATCATTAAGATATACTTTTAATTATTGTTCGGTTGTTTATGAGGTTGTAGAGCCTGAAGTTATAGGGGGACTTAATGTTTAAAACTTTTTGTTTTAGATCTTTATGTTTTTCTCTTCTGATGTATTTATTATTTTGATTTATTATATAATTCTATAGGCCCTGGGATTTCTCTAAACCCCTCCATAATTTTCCACCCCCACAATTGAGTTCCCCTACATTCTTACTATAGTATAGTTTTTTATGAATAGTCATGTATCTATCATTGCAGGTATGAACAATGATGGAGAGTCCAGCATCCTATTGTCAAGGTATAGTTAGTTTCATTGGGAGTTCACCTTTGATCTGGAAGTAGAAATGAATGCTGCATGCTGCAATGTATTCTCATATTTGGACATGGTAGTCTTTATTACGCAGTTAATATACATTCCTCTTAAATGAAAAGGCACAATATAAAATCAAGAACTGGAAGAAAAAGAAATATTTACAACACCATGAAGTTAAATAACATGCTACTGAATGACTAATGTGTCAATGATGAAATGAAAATCAAGAACCTTCTTGAAGAAAAGATGCTACTGTATGATCTATGAGGTATGAAAGAATTTAATGAGGAAAAAGAAGTGTTTTGAAAAGATGAAACTTAAGAAAAATCAGAATTCATGAGATATACTTTCCACGGATCTTTGTTGGTGAGATACGCTTTCTATAGGAAACAAATAGATGGGTTTTGTTTTCATAATCCAGTCTAGTTATCTATAACATTTGCTTGATGAGTTTAAGCAGTTAATTTCAGGGTTAATATGAATGGATGGTAATTTGCTCTTGTCATTTTAACAATGGATTAGTCATTGACTTAGTCTTCTGTTAATTTACTGGGATGCTCCTCACACTTGCTTTAGGTTTTGTTGGGTGTTATTCTTCTCTGTCAAGAAGACATGTTGGCCACAAGATGGCGGCAGGACAAATCAGGGTGGATTCCAATCTTGGGACTGGGGGTGGTCTGGACCACTCTGCAGGGTGTCAGCTGCGGGAGGTGTCCCTGCTAGGTGGAATCCGTCTAGGGACTCAAGCCAAAATCACCCCGCATGGCGGTGGCTGAGGCCTTGGTTTTGGGCGGCCAGTGCACCAATTGATGCCAGGCTCTGCCTGCTGGCTACCCAGCGGTGAGCTCTGGGGTTTTTATGATTTGTAACAGCTGCTTAAGGACACTCATCAATTAGACCAGCTTTAGTATAGGTGAAATATGTATTCCTGGTGATTGCCAGTGATAGGGACATGTAACTTTAGCATAAGAGTGGGACTGAGACCTGAAGGTTTGAAGGGGAATGCCCATAAAAGGAGCAGTGGCATCTGAGTGTGCATCCTGAGTGGGGTGTGGGGTGTGGGCTGGACCAGACTGCAGCCTTTACCAGCTCAGACAGGGCCAATGGGAGGGCCTGACTGCTCCAGGCACTGGCCTAAAGCCCCAAGGCATCTAGGAGAACTGAATCTGGGGAGGACTCAGGCAGAAACCCGGGAAGGTCCCTTGGTGGTTATAGCTCCCACTGGTGAACAGGTGGTCTGGACCTGGGGGGCAGACAGGCTGGGCAAAGTTGCACCAACGGCTTGTCAGTGTATGAAAAGGCGATGGAACAGGTACACCAGGCAGCACTAAGCAAACCCTAGCCCAGAAATAAGATTGGAAACCAGGATGGACCACAGGACAGGCCCAGCTAGGTTTTTGCACCAACTGGTCTGCATGAGCCACGGATGCTGAGCTACAATGTCTAGGACAGGGGTCGCGACAAGTGACATGTTGTGTCAAGCTGAGTCAGAGCAACCACTGGCATGTGTGTGATCTATGGCTGGGAGCAGGCCCAGTCGGGGGACTAAGGGGACACCCTAGCTGGGTGGAGGCTCCCACCAAAGGAGCACACGAGCTGGAATGGGGCTGCATTCTGGTCAGGATACAGTTGTAGTCTCCCTTGGCATAAGTGTTGACTGGGACACAACAAACCAGGCCAGGCCAGACTGCAACACCTTCTAGTGTTCTGGAGGACCAGGGTAGATGTGGGAAGGACTAGGTAAGGTCTCAACCCCCAACTGAGCCATATATGAACTATATGTGGGTATGGATGCACTGTGGCTGGGCTGAAGCATCCAAAAGCAAGAGCCAGAATGGGTTGAAGGCCAGTTAGAAGAGGCCACTGTTCCTGCTAGGACAGGGGGTGAGCTGAGTACTGCTGGCTAATGGACCCACTGGTATGTGTGAAATCTGGCACTTGGAGGCGTTCTGATGGAGGAGCCTGGGCAACTCCTCTTGCAGGACACAGACCCTGTGGGTAAGCGCAAGAAGCATGGAAGGATACAGCCAAGAGGTCATGGAAAGTGTCCCACTGTCATACATTTGGCAAGGGTCGGGGGTGGACCAGACTGAATTAGTTCATGTCACCCACTGGCAAATCTGAACACTGCAACAGAGTGTGAGTGGAGCCAGGTTTGGTCGCGACAAAAACTGTTCACGGTGCGGAATGCCAAGGTGAGGTTGCCTGTGTCAGACATGACTGCAGCACCCAACCAGCACATGTGAGAGCCAGGAAGGGAGGGGGCTGAACTGCAAGGGAACAATGGGCGGTCCCCTTGCTGAACAGCTACGCCCACTGGAGAGCATGAGCAGGGATGGGGTCAGACCAGACCACGCAGGGCTACTGCACCTGTGCGCCTCATGTGGACTGGATCAGGGAAGACCCAGGCTGGGCCAGTTGTTCCGACTGGTGCAATCTACAATTAGAGTGGGTGAGGGATATTGGGGCTTGGCTGAAGTATCAGCTGGCAGAAGCTGGCACTGCGGGCTAGTTCTATCAAGTTAAACCACAGAAACACCTGGACACTACATAATTCAGGAGGGGGAGTGGCCTGGGAGGGAAAAAGTGAGCTCCTCTCTCTTGGGTTATCACACCAATGGGAGGGCAAAAAGCTAGGACAGGGGTTTGGATGGCTCTTGTCAATGATTACACAGGCAACAAGGCATGTTGGTGAAGGGCATATTGAAGAAGAATGACCCAAGTGGTTCTTGTGGGAGAACAACTCCATTTGGCTCACTAACGTCACACACCATCCGGATTTCAAGCAGCTCTCAAGGAAACACAATTTTCACACTCTATGCTTAATGCCCTTTGAGTGACTAGGACTGAAATGAAGCTTGGTGAGCATCCCACACAAATGAATGCTCCACATGCGGGTTTCACATGCCACCAACTCCACATTCACAGACAACTTCAGCGCCAAAGCCGTTTTGAGATAGCGCTCAATGCAAAGGCTCTAGACGCAAATATTGGTGTGAGAGCTAATTCAATCAAGGAAACGTTGCATGTTGGTGAAGGGCATACTGAAGAAGAATCAGCAGAGTGGTTCTTGTGGGAGAACAACTCCATTTGGCTCACTAACTTCACACACCATCAGGCTTCCAAGCAGCTCTCAAGGAAACTCACTTTTCACACTCTATGATTAATGCCCTTTGAGTGCATTATCAAGGAATGAACCTGGTAGAGCATCCCACAGAAACGAATGCTCCACATGCGGGTTTCACATGCCACCAACTCCACATTCACAGACAACTTCAGCGCCAAACCGGTTTTCAGATAGCCCTCAACGCAAAGGCTCTAGACGCAAATATTGGTGTAAGAGCTAATTCAATCAAGGAAACACTGCATGTTGGTGAAGGGCATATTGAAAAAGAATGAGCCGAGTGGTTCTTGTGGGAGAACAACTCCATTTGGCTCACTAACTTCACACACCATCATGCTTCCAAGCAGCTCTCAAGGAAACTCAGTATTCACACTCTATGCTTAGTGCCCTTTGAGTGCATTATAGGGAATGAACTGGTAGAGCATCCCACACAAATGAATGCTCCACATGCGGGTTTCACATGCCACCAACTCCACATTCAGAGGCAACTTCAGCGCCACAGCCGTTTTCAGATAGCCCTCAATGCAAAGGCTCTAGACGCAAATATTGCTGTGAGAGCTAATTCAATCAAGGAAACACTGCATGTTGGTGAAGGGCATATTGAAGAAGAATCAGCCGAGTGGCTCTTGTGGGAGGACAATTCCATTTGGCTCACTAACTTCACACACCATCAGGCTTCCAAGCAACTCTCAAGGAAACTCACTTTTCACACTCTATGCTTAATGCCCTTTGAGTGCATTATCTAGGAATGAACCTGGTAGAGCATCCCACACAAACCAATGCTCCACATGCGGGTTTCACATGCCACCAACTCCACATTCACAGACAAATTCAGCGCCAAAGCCGTTTTCAGACAGCCCTCAATGCAAAGGCTCTAGACGCAAATATTGGTGTGAGAGCTAATTCAATCAAGGAAACACTGCATGTTGGTGAAGGGCATATTGCAGAAGAATCAGCCGAGTGGTTCTTGTGGGAGGACAATTCCATTTGGCTCACTAACTTCACACACCATCAGGCTTCCAAGCAGCTCTCAAGGAAACTCACTTTTCACACTCTATGCTTAATGCCCTTTGAGTGCCTAGGACTGAAATGAAGATTGGTGAGCATCCCACACAAACCAATGCTCCACATGCGGGTTTCACATGCCACCAACTCCACATGTACAGACAACTTCATCGCCAAAGCCGTTTTCAGATAGCCCTCAATGCAAAGGCTCTAGACGCAAATATTGGTGTGAGAGCTAATTCAATCATGGAAACGTTGCATGTTGGTGAAGTGCATATTGAAGAAGAATGACCCAAGTGGTTCTTGTGGGAGAACAACTCCATTTGGATCACTAACTTCACACACCATCAGGCTTCCAAGCAGCTCTCAAGGAAACTTAGTTTTCACACTCTATGCTTAATGCCCTTTGAGTGCACTATCTAGGAATGAACCTGGTAGAGCATCCCACACAAACGAATGCTCCACATGCGGGTTGCCATGCCACCAACTCCACATTCACAGACAAATTCAGCGCCAAAGCCGTTTTCAGACAGCCCTCAATGCAAAGGGTCTAGACGCAAATATTGGTGTGAGAGCTAATTCAATCAAGGAAACACTGCATGTTGGTGAAGGGCATATTGAAGAAGAATGACCCAAGTGGTTCTTGTGGGAGAACAACTCCATTTGGCTCACTAACTTCACACACCATCAGGCTTCCAAGCAGCTCTCAAGGAAACTCAGTTTTCACACTCTATGCTTAATGCCCTTTGAGTGCATTATCAAGGAATGAACCTGGTAGAGCATCCCACACAAACGAATGTTCCACATGCGGGTTTCACATGCCACCAACTCCACATTCAAAGACAACTTCAGCGCCAAACCGGTTTTCAGATAGCCCTCAATGCAAAGGCTCTAGACGCAAATATTGGTGTGAGAGCTAATTCAATCAAGGAAACGTTGCATGTTGGTGAAGGGCATATTGAAGAAGAATCAGGAGAGTGGTTCTTGTGGGAGAACAACTCCATTTGGCTCACTAACTTCACACACCATCAGGCTTCCAAGCAGCTCTCAAGGAAACTCAGTTTTCACACTCTATGCTTAGTGCCCTTTGAGTGTCTAGGACTGAAATGAATCTTGGTGAGCATCCCACACAAACGAATGCTCCACATGCGGGTTTCACATGCAACTAACTCCACATTCACAGGCAACTTCAGCGCCACAGCCTTTTTCAGATAGCCCTCAATGCAAAGGCTCTAGACGCAAATATTGGTGTGAGAGCTAATTCAATCAAGGAAACACTGCCTGTTGGTGAAGGGCATATTGAAGAAGAATGAGCCGAGTGGCTCTTGTGGGAGAACAACTCCATTTGGCTCACTAACTTCACACACCATCATGCTTCCAAGCAACTGTCAAGGAAACTCAGTTTTCACACTCTATGCTTAATGCCCTTTGAGTGCATTATCAAGGAATGAACCTGGTAGAGCATCCCACACAAACGAATGCTCCACATGCGGGTTTCACATGCCACCAACTCCACATGCACAGACAACTTCAGCGCCAAAGGCGTTTTCAGATAGCCCTCAACTCAATGGCTCTAGACGCAAATATTGGTGTGAGAGCTAATTCAATCAAGGAAACACTGCATGTTGGTGAAGGGCATATTGAAGAAGAATCAGCCGAGTGGTTCTTGTGGGAGGACAATTCCATTTGGCTCACTAACTTCACACACCATCAGGCTTCCAAGCAGCTCTCAAGGAAACTCAGTTTTCACACTCTATGCTTAATGCCCTTTGAGTGCCTAGGACTGAAATGAAGCTTGTTGAGCATCCCACACAAACGAATGCTCCACATGCGGGTTTCACATGCCACCAACTCCACATTCACAGACAAATTCAGCGCCACAGCCGTTTTCAGATAGCCCTCAACGCAAAGGCTCTAGACGCAAATATTGGTGTGAGAGCTAATTCAATCAAGGAAACACTGCATGTTGGTGAAGGGCATATTGAAGAAGAATCCGCCGAGTGGTTCTTGTGGGAGGACAATTCCATTTGGCTCACTAACTTCACACACCATCAGGCTTCCAAGCAGCTCTCAAGGAAACTCACTTTTGACACTCTATGCTTATTGCCCTTTGAGTGCATTATCAAGGAATGAACCTGGTAGAGCATCCCACACAAACGAATGCTCCACATGCGGGTTTCACATGCCACCAACTCCACATTCACAGGCAACTTCAGCGCCACAGCCGTTTTCAGATAGCCCTCAATGCAAAGGCTCTAGACGCAAATATTGGTGTGAGAGCTAATTCAATCATGGAAACGTTGCATGTTGGTGAAGTGCATATTGAAGAAGAATGACCCAAGTGGTTCTTGTGGGAGAACAACTCCATTTGGATCACTAACTTCACACACCATCATGCTTCCAAGCAGCTCTCAAGGAAACTTAGTTTTCACACTCTATGCTTAATGCCCTTTGAGTGCACTATCTAGGAATGAACCTGGTAGAGCATCCCACACAAACCAATGCTCCACATGCGAGTTTCACATGCCACCAACTCCACATTCACAGACAAATTCAGCGCCAAAGCCGTTTTCAGACAGCCCTTAATGCAAAGGCTCTAGATGCAAATATTGGTGTGAGAGCTAATTCAATCAAGGAAACACTGCCTGTTGGTGAAGGGCATATTGAAGAAGAATGAGCCAAGTGGTTCTTGTGGGAGAACAACACCATTTGGCTCACTAACTTCACACACCATCAGGCTTCCAAGCAGCTCTCAAGGAAACTCACTTTTCACACTCTATGCTTATTGCCCTTTGAGTGCATTATCAAGGAATGAACCTGGTAGAGCATCCCACACAAACGAATGCTCCACATGCGGGTTTCACATGCCACCAACTCCACTTTCACAGACAACTTCAGCGCCAAACCGGTTTTCAGATAGCCCTCAATGCAAAGGGTCTAGACGCAAATATTGGTGTAAGAGCTAATTCAATCAAGGAAACACTGCATGTTGGTGAAGGGCATATTGAAGAAGAATCAGCCGAGTTGTTCTTGTGGGAGAACAACACCATTTGGCTCACTAACTTCACACACCATCAGGCTTCCAAGCAGCTCTCAAGGAAACTCACTTTTCACACTCTATGCTTAATGCCCTTTGAGTGCATTATCAAGGAATGAACCTGGTAGAGCATCCCACACAAACGAATGCTCCACATGCGGGTTTCACATGCCAGCAACTCCACATTCACAGACAACTTCAGCGCAAAACCGGTTTTCAGATAGCCCTCAATGCAAAGGCTCTAGACGCAAATATTGGTGTAAGAGCTAATTCAATCAAGGAAACACTGCATGTTGGTGAAGGGCATATTGAAGAAGAATCAGCCGAGTGGTTCTTGTGGGAGGACAATTCCATTTGGCTCACTAACTTCACACACCATCAGGCTTCCAAGCAGCTCTCAAGGAAACTCAGTTTTCACACTCTATGCTTAATGCCCTTTGAGTGCCTAGGACTGAAATGAAGCTTGGTGAGCATCCCACACAAACCAATGCTCCACATGCGGGTTTCACATGCCACCAACTCCACATTCACAGACAACTTCATCGCCAAAGCCGTTTTCAGATAGGCCTCAATGCAAAGGCTCTAGACGCAAATATTGGTGTGAGAGCTAATTCAATCATGGAAACGTTGCATGTTGGTGAAGTGCATATTGAAGAAGAATGACCCAAGTGGTTCTTGTGGGAGAACAACTCCATTTGGCTCACTAACTTCACACACCATCAGGCTTCCAAGCAGCTCTCAAGGAAACTTAGTTTTCACACTCTATGCTTAATGCCCTTTGAGTGCACTATCTAGGAATGAACCTGGTAGAGCATCCCACACAAACGAATGCTCCACATGCGGGTTTCACATGCCACCAACTCCACATTCACAGACAAATTCAGCGCCAAAGCCGTTTTCAGACAGCCCTCAATGCAAAGGGTCTAGACGCAAATATTGGTGTGAGAGCTAATTCAATCAAGGAAACACTGCATGTTGGTGAAGGGCATATTGAAGAAGAATGAGCCAAGTGGTTCTTGTGGGAGAACAACTCCATTTGGCTCACTAACTTCACACACCATCAGGCTTCCAAGCAGCTCTCAAGGAAACTCAGTTTTCACACTCTATGCTTAATGCCCTTTGAGTGCATTATCAAGGAATGAACCTGGTAGAGCATCCCACACAAACGAATGCTCCACATGCGGGTTTCACATGCCACCAACTCCACATTCACAGACAACTTCAGCGCCAAACCGGTTTTCAGATAGCCCTCAATGCAAAGGCTCTAGACGCAAATATTGGTGTGAGAGCTAATTCAATCAAGGAAACGTTGCATGTTGGTGAAGGGCATATTGAAGAAGAATCAGGAGAGTGGTTCTTGTGGGAGAACAACTCCATTTGGCTCACTAACTTCACACACCATCAGGCTTCCAAGCAGCTCTCAAGGAAACCCAGTTTTCACACTCTATGCTTAGTGCCCTTTGAGTGTCTAGGACTGAAATGAATCTTGGTGAGCATCCCACACAAACGAATGCTCCACATGCGGGTTTCACATGCAACTAACTCCACATTCACAGGCAACTTCAGCGCCACAGCCTTTTTCAGATAGCCCTCAATGCAAAGGGTCTAGACGCAAATATTGGTGTGAGAGCTAATTCAATCAAGGAAACACTGCCTGTTGGTGAAGGGCATATTGAAGAAGAATGAGCCGAGTGGCTCTTGTGGGAGAACAACTCCATTTGGCTCACTAACTTCACACACCATCATGCTTCCAAGCAACTCTCAAGGAAACTCACTTTTCACACTCTATGCTTAATGCCCTTTGAGTGCATTATCAAGGAATGAACCTGGTAGAGCATCCCACACAAACGAATGCTCCACATGCGGGTTTCACATGCCACCAACTCCACATGCACAGACAACTTCAGCGCCAAAGGCGTTTTCAGATAGCCCTCAACGCAATGGCTCTAGACGCAAATATTGGTGTGAGAGCTAATTCAATCAAGGAAACACTGCATGTTGGTGAAGGGCATATTGAAGAAGAATCAGCCGAGTGGTTCTTGTGGGAGGACAATTCCATTTGGCTCACTAACTTCACACACCATCAGGCTTCCAAGCAGCTCTCAAGGAAACTCACTTTTGACACTCTATGCTTATTGCCCTTTGAGTGCATTATCAAGGAATGAACCTGGTAGAGCATCCCACACAAACGAATGCTCCACATGCGGGTTTCACATGCCACCAACTCCACATTCACAGACAACTTCAGCGCCACAGCCGTTTTCAGATAGCCCTCAATGCAAAGGCTCTAGACGCAAATATTGGTGTGAGAGCTAATTCAATCATGGAAACGTTGCATGTTGGTGAAGTGCATATTGAAGAAGAATGACCCAAGTGGTTCTTGTGGGAGAACAACTCCATTTGGATCACTAACTTCACACACCATCATGCTTCCAAGCAGCTCTCAAGGAAACTTAGTTTTCACACTCTATGCTTAATGCCCTTTGAGTGCACTATCTAGGAATGAACCTGGTAGAGCATCCCACACAAACCAATGCTCCACATGCGGGTTTCACATGCCACCAACTCCACATTCAAAGACAACTTCAGCGCCAAACCGGTTTTCAGATAGCCCTCAATGCAAAGGGTCTAGACGCAAATATTGGTGTAAGAGCTAATTCAATCAAGGAAACACTGCATGTTGGTGAAGGGCATATTGAAGAAGAATCAGCCGAGTTGTTCTTGTGGGAGAACAACACCATTTGGCTCACTAACTTCACACACCATCAGGCTTCCAAGCAGCTCTCAAGGAAACTCACTTTTCACACTCTATGCTTAATGCCCTTTGAGTGCATTATCAAGGAATGAACCTGGTAGAGCATCCCACACAAACGAATGCTCCACATGCGGGTTTCACATGCCACCAACTCCACATTCACAGACAACTTCAGCGCCAAACCGGTTTTCAGATAGCCCTCAATGCAAAGGCTCTAGACGCAAATATTGGTGTAAGAGCTAATTCAATCAAGGAAACACTGCATGTTGGTGAAGGGCATATTGAAGAAGAATCAGCCGAGTGGTTCTTGTGGGAGGACAATTCCATTTGGCTCACTAACTTCACACACCATCAGGCTTCCAAGCAGCTCTCAAGGAAACTCAGTTTTCACACTCTATGCTTAATGCCCTTTGAGTGCCTAGGACTGAAATGAAGCTTGGTGAGCATCCCACACAAACCAATGCTCCACATGCGGGTTTCACATGCCACCAACTCCACATTCACAGACAACTTCATCGCCAAAGCCGTTTTCAGATAGGCCTCAATGCAAAGGCTCTAGACGCAAATATTGGTGTGAGAGCTAATTCAATCATGGAAACGTTGCATGTTGGTGAAGTGCATATTGAAGAAGAATGACCCAAGTGGTTCTTGTGGGAGAACAACTCCATTTGGCTCACTAACTTCACACACCATCATGCTTCCAAGCAGCTCTCAAGGAAACTTAGTTTTCACACTCTATGCTTAATGCCCTTTGAGTGCACTATCTAGGAATGAACCTGGTAGAGCATCCCACACAAACGAAAGCTCCACATGCGGGTTTCACATGCCACCAACTCCACATTCACAGACAAATTCAGCGCCACAGCCGTTTTCAGACAGCCCTCAATGCAAAGGGTCTAGACGCAAATATTGGTGTGAGAGCTAATTCAATCAAGGAAACACTGCATGTTGGTGAAGGGCATATTGAAGAAGAATGAGCCAAGTGGTTCTTGTGGGAGAACAACTCCATTTGGCTCACTAACTTCACACACCATCAGGCTTCCAAGCAGCTCTCAAGGAAACTCAGTTTTCACACTCTATGCTTAATGCCCTTTGAGTGCATTATCAAGGAATGAACCTGGTAGAGCATCCCACACAAACGAATGCTCCACATGCGGGTTTCACATGCCACCAACTCCACATTCAAAGACAACTTCAGCGCCAAACCGGTTTTCAGATAGCCCTCAATGCAAAGGCTCTAGACGCAAATATTGGTGTGAGAGCTAATTCAATCAAGGAAACGTTGCATGTTGGTGAAGGGCATATTGAAGAAGAATCAGGAGAGTGGTTCTTGTGGGAGAACAACTCCATTTGGCTCACTAACTTCACACACCATCAGGCTTCCAAGCAGCTCTCAAGGAAACTCACTTTTCACACTCTATGCTTATTGCCCTTTGAGTGTCTAGGACTGAAATGAATCTTGGTGAGCATCCCACACAAACGAATGCTCCACATGCGGGTTTCACATGCAACTAACTCCACATTCACAGGCAACTTCAGCGCCACAGCCTTTTTCAGATAGCCCTCAATGCAAAGGCTCTAGACGCAAATATTGGTGTGAGAGCTAATTCAATCAAGGAAACACTGCCTGTTGGTGAAGGGCATATTGAAGAAGAATGAGCCGAGTGGCTCTTGTGGGAGAACAACTCCATTTGGCTCACTAACTTCACACACCATCATGCTTCCAAGCAACTCTCAAGGAAACTCAGTTTTCACACTCTATGCTTAATGCCCTTTGAGTGCATTATCAAGGAATGAACCTGGTAGAGCATCCCACACAAACGAATGCTCCACATGCGGGTTTCACATGCCACCAACTCCACATGCACAGACAACTTCAGCGCCAAAGGCGTTTTCAGATAGCCCTCAACGCAATGGCTCTAGACGCAAATATTGGTGTGAGAGCTAATTCAATCAAGGAAACACTGCATGTTGGTGAAGGGCATATTGAAGAAGAATCAGCTGAGTGGTTCTTGTGGGAGGACAATTCCATTTGGCTCACTAACTTCACACACCATCAGGCTTCCAAGCAGCTCTCAAGGAAACTCACTTTTGACACTCTATGCTTATTGCCCTTTGAGTGCATTATCAAGGAATGAACCTGGTAGAGCATCCCACACAAACGAATGCTCCACATGCGGGTTTCACATGCCACCAACTCCACATTCACAGACAACTTCAGCGCCACAGCCGTTTTCAGATAGCCCTCAATGCAAAGGCTCTAGACGCAAATATTGGTGTGAGAGCTAATTCAATCATGGAAACGTTGCATGTTGGTGAAGTGCATATTGAAGAAGAATGACCCAAGTGGTTCTTGTGGGAGAACAACTCCATTTGGATCACTAACTTCACACACCATCATGCTTCCAAGCAGCTCTCAAGGAAACTTAGTTTTCACACTCTATGCTTAATGCCCTTTGAGTGCACTATCTAGGAATGAACCTGGTAGAGCATCCCACACAAACCAATGCTCCACATGCGGGTTTCACATGCCACCAACTCCACATTCAAAGACAACTTCAGCGCCAAACCGGTTTTCAGATAGCCCTCAATGCAAAGGGTCTAGACGCAAATATTGGTGTAAGAGCTAATTCAATCAAGGAAACACTGCATGTTGGTGAAGGGCATATTGAAGAAGAATCAGCCGAGTTGTTCTTGTGGGAGAACAACACCATTTGGCTCACTAACTTCACACACCATCAGGCTTCCAAGCAGCTCTCAAGGAAACTCACTTTTCACACTCTATGCTTAATGCCCTTTGAGTGCATTATCAAGGAATGAACCTGGTAGAGCATCCCACACAAACGAATGCTCCACATGCGGGTTTCACATGCCACCAACTCCACATTCACAGACAACTTCAGCGCCAAACCGGTTTTCAGATAGCCCTCAATGCAAAGGCTCTAGACGCAAATATTGGTGTAAGAGCTAATTCAATCAAGGAAACACTGCATGTTGGTGAAGGGCATATTGAAGAAGAATCAGCCGAGTGGTTCTTGTGGGAGGACAATTCCATTTGGCTCACTAACTTCACACACCATCAGGCTTCCAAGCAGCTCTCAAGGAAACTCAGTTTTCACACTCTATGCTTAATGCCCTTTGAGTGCCTAGGACTGAAATGAAGCTTGGTGAGCATCCCACACAAACCAATGCTCCACATGCGGGTTTCACATGCCACCAACTCCACATTCACAGACAACTTCATCGCCAAAGCCGTTTTCAGATAGGCCTCAATGCAAAGGCTCTAGACGCAAATATTGGTGTGAGAGCTAATTCAATCATGGAAACGTTGCATGTTGGTGAAGTGCATATTGAAGAAGAATGACCCAAGTGGTTCTTGTGGGAGAACAACTCCATTTGGCTCACTAACTTCACACACCATCATGCTTCCAAGCAGCTCTCAAGGAAACTTAGTTTTCACACTCTATGCTTAATGCCCTTTGAGTGCACTATCTAGGAATGAACCTGGTAGAGCATCCCACACAAACGAATGCTCCACATGCGGGTTTCACATGCCACCAACTCCACATTCACAGACAAATTCAGCGCCAAAGCCGTTTTCAGACAGGCCTTAATGCAAAGGCTCTAGATGCAAATATTGGTGTGAGAGCTAATTCAATCAAGGAAACACTGCATGTTGGTGAAGGGCATATTGAAGAAGAATGAGCCAAGTGGTTCTTGTGGGAGAACAACACCATTTGGCTCACTAACTTCACACACCATCAGGCTTCCAAGCAGCTCTCAAGGAAACTCACTTTTCACACTCTATGCTTAGTGCCCTTTGAGTGCATTATCAAGGAATGAACCTGGTAGAGCATCCCACACAAACAAATGCTCCACATGCGGGTTTCACATGCCACCAACTCCACATTCACAGACAACTTCAGCGCCAAACCGGTTTTCAGATAGCCCTCAATGCAAAGGGTCTAGACGCAAATATTGGTGTAAGAGCTAATTCAATCAAGGAAACACTGCATGTTGGTGAAGGGCATATTGAAGAAGAATCAGCCAAGTGGTTCTTGTGGGAGAACAACACCATTTGGCTCACTAACTTCACACACCATCAGGCTTCCAAGCAGCTCTCAAGGAAACTCACTTTTCACACTCTATGCTTAATGCCCTTTGAGTGCATTATCAAGGAATGAACCTGGTAGAGCATCCCACACAAACGAATGCTCCACATGCGGGTTTCACATGCCACCAACTCCACATTCACAGACAACTTCAGCGCAAAACCGGTTTTCAGATAGCCCTCAATGCAAAGGCTCTAGACGCAAATATTGGTGTAAGAGCTAATTCAATCAAGGAAACACTGCATGTTGGTGAAGGGCATATTGAAGAAGAATCAGCCGAGTGGTTCTTGTGGGAGGACAATTCCATTTGGCTCACTAACTTCACACACCATCAGGCTTCCAAGCAGCTCTCAAGGAAACTCAGTTTTCACACTCTATGCTTAATGCCCTTTGAGTGCCTAGGACTGAAATGAAGCTTGGTGAGCATCCCACACAAACCAATGCTCCACATGCGGGTTTCACATGCCACCAACTCCACATTCACAGACAACTTCATCGCCAAAGCCGTTTTCAGATAGCCCTCAATGCAAAGGCTCTAGACGCAAATATTGGTGTGAGAGCTAATTCAATCATGGAAACGTTGCATGTTGGTGAAGTGCATATTGAAGAAGAATGACCCAAGTGGTTCTTGTGGGAGAACAACTCCATTTGGCTCATTAACTTCACACACCATCATGCTTCCAAGCAGCTCTCAAGGAAACTTAGTTTTCACACTCTATGCTTAATGCCCTTTGAGTGCACTATCTAGGAATGAACCTGGTAGAGCATCCCACACAAACCAATGCTCCACATGCGGGTTTCACATGCCACCAATTCCACATTCACAGACAACTTCAGCGCCAAAGCCGTTTTGAGATAGCCCTCAACACAAAGGCTCTAGGCGCAAATATTGGTGTGAGAGCTAATTCAATCAAGGAAACACTGCATGTTGGTGAAGCGCATATTGAAGAAGAATCAGCCGAGTGGTTCTTGTGGGAGAACAACTCCATTTGGCTCACTAACTTCACACACCATCAGGCTTCCAAGCAGCTCTCAAGGAAACTCAGTTTTCACACTCTATGCTTATTGCCCTTTGAGTGCATTATCAAGGAATGAACCTGGTAGAGCATCCCACACAAACGAATGCTCCACATGCGGGTTTCACATGCCACCAACTCCACATTCACAGACAACTTCAGCGCAAAACCGGTTTTCAGATAGCCCTCAATGCAAAGGGTCTAGACGCAAATATTGGTGTAAGAGCTAATTCAATCAAGGAAACACTGCATGTTGGTGAAGGGCATATTGAAGAAGAATCAGCCGAGTGGTTCTTGTGGGAGAACAACACCATTTGGCTCACTAACTTCACACACCATCAGGCTTCCAAGCAGCTCTCAAGGAAACTCACTTTTCACACTCTATGCTTAATGCCCTTTGAGTGCATTATCAAGGAATGAACCTGGTAGAGCATCCCACACAAACAAATGCTCCACATGCGGGTTTCACATGCCACCAACTCCACATTCACAGACAACTTCATCGCCAAACCGGTTTTCAGATAGCCCTCAATGCAAAGGGTCTAGACGCAAATATTGGTGTAAGAGCTAATTCAATCAAGGAAACACTGCATGTTGGTGAAGGGCATATTGAAGAAGAATCAGCCGAGTGGTTCTTGTGGGAGGACAATTCCATTTGGCTCACTAACTTCACACACCATCAGGCTTCCAAGCAGCTCTCAAGGAAACTCAGTTTTCACACTCTATGCTTAATGCCCTTTGAGTGCCTAGGACTGAAATGAAGCTTGGTGAGCATCCCACACAAACGAATGCTCCACATGCGGGTTTCACATGCCACCAACTCCACATGCACAGGCAACTTCAGCGCCAAAGGCGTTTTCAGATAGCCCTCAACGCAAAGGCTCTAGACGCAAATATTGGTGTGAGAGCTAATTCAATCAAGGAAACACTGCATGTTGGTGAAGGGCATATTGAAGAAGGATCAGCCGAGTGGTTCTTGTGGGAGAACAACTCCATTTGGCTCACTAACTTCACACACCATCAGGCTTCCAAGCAGCTCTCAAGGAAACTCAGTTTTCACACTCTATGCTTAATGCCCTTTGAGTGCCTAGGACTGAAATGAAGCTTGGTGAGCATCCCACACAAACCAATGCTCCACATGCGGGTTTCACATGCCACCAACTCCACATGTACAGACAACTTCATCGCCAATGCCGTTTTCAGATAGCCCTCAATGCAAAGGCTCTAGACGCAAATATTGGTGTGAGAGCTAATTCAATCATGGAAACGTTGCATGTTGGTGAAGTGCATATTGAAGAAGAATGACCCAAGTGGTTCTTGTGGGAGAACAACTCCATTTGGCTCACTAACTTCACGCACCATCAGGCTTCCAAGCAGCTCTCAAGGAAACTCAGTTTTCACACTCTATGCTTAATGCCCTTTGAGTGCCTAGGACTGAAATGAAGCTGGTAGAGCATCCCACACAAACGAATGCTCCACATGCGGGTTTCACATGCCACCAACTCCACATTCACAGGCAACTTCAGCGCCACAGCCGTTTTCAGATAGCCCTCAATGCAAAGGCTCTAGACGCAAATATTGGTGTGAGAGCTAATTCAATCAAGGAAACACTGCATGTTGGTGAAGGGCATATTGAAGAAGAATCAGGAGAGTGGTTCTTGTGGGAGAACAACTCCATTTTCCTCACTAACTTCACACACCATCAGGCTTCCAAGCAGCTCTCAAGGAAACTCACTTTTCACACTCTATGCTTAATGCCCTTTGAGTGCATTATAAAGGAATGAACCTGGTAGAGCATCCCACACAAACGAATGCTCCACATGCGGGTTTCACATGCAACCAACTCCACATTCACAGACAACTTCAGCGCCAAACCAGTTTTCAGATAGCCCTCAACGCAAAGGCTCTAGACGCAAATATTGGTGTAAGAGCTAATTCAATCAAGGAAACACTGCATGTTGGTGAAGGGCAATATTGAAGAAGAATCAGCTGAGTGGTTCTTGTGGGAGGACAATTCCATTTGGCTCACTAACTTCACACACCATCAGGCTTCCAAGCAGCTCTCAAGGAAACTCAGTTTTCACACTCTATGCTTAATGCCCTTTGAGTGCCTAGGACTGAAATTAACCTTGGTGAGCATCCCACACAAACGAATGCTCCACATGCGGGTTTCATATGCCACCAACTCCACATTCACAGACAAATTCAGCGCCAAAGGCGTTTTCAGACAGCCCTTAATGCAAAGGCTCTAGACGCAAATATTCGTTTAAGAGCTAATTCAATCAAGGAAACACTGCATGTTGGTGAAGGGCATATTGAAGAAGAATGAGCGACGTGGTTCTTGTGGGAGAACAACTCCATTTGGATCACTAACTTCACACACCATCAGGCTTCCAAGCAGCTCTCAAAGAAACTCACTTTTCACACTCTATGCTTAATGCCCTTTGAGTGCATTATCAAGGAATGAACCTGGTAGAGCATCCCACACAAACGAATGTTCCACATGCGGGTTTCACATGCAACCAACTCCACATTCACAGGCAACTTCCGCGCCACAGCCGTTTTCAGATAGCCCTCAATGCAAAGGCTCTAGACGCAAATATTGGTGTGAGAGCTAATTGAATCATGGAAACGTTGCATGTTGGTGAAGTGCATATTGAAGAAGAATGACCCAAGTGGTTCTTGTGGGAGAACAACTCCATTTGGCTCACTAACTTCACACACCATCATGCTTCCAAGCAGCTCTCAAGGAAACTTAGTTTTCACACTCTATGCTTAATGCCCTTTGAGTGCACTATCTAGGAATGAACCTGGTAGAGCATCCCACACAAACCAATGCTCCACATGCGGGTTTCACATGCCACCAACTCCACATTCACAGACAAATTCAGCGCCAAAGCCGTTTTCAGACAGCCCTTAATGCAAAGGCTCTAGATGCAAATATTGGTGTGAGAGCTAATTCAATCAAGGAAACACTGCATGTTGGTGAAGGGCATATTGAAGAAGAATGATCCAAGTGGTTCTTGTGGGAGAACAACTCCATTTGGCTCACTAACTTCACACACCATCAGGCTTCCAAGCAGCTCTCAAGGAAACTCACTTTTCACACTCTATGCTTAGTGCCCTTTGAGTGCATTATCAAGGAATGAACCTGGTAGAGCATCCCACACAAACGAATGCTCCACATGCGGGTTTCACATGCCACCAACTCCACATTCACAGACAACTTCAGCGCCAAACCGGTTTTCAGATAGCCCTCAATGCAAAGGGTCTAGACGCAAATATTGGTGTAAGAGCTAATTCAATCAAGGAAACACTGCATGTTGGTGAAGGGCATATTGAAGAAGAATCAGCCGAGTTGTTCTTGTGGGAGAACAACACCATTTGGCTCACTAACTTCACACACCATCAGGCTTCCAAGCAGCTCTCAAGGAAACTCAGTTTTCACACTCTATGCTTAATGCCCTTTGAGTGCATTATCAAGGAATGAACCTGGTAGAGCATCCCACACAAACGAATGCTCCACATGCGGGTTGCCATGCCACCAACTCCACATTCACAGACAAATTCAGCGCCAAAGCCGTTTTCAGACAGCCCTCAATGCAAAGGGTCTAGACGCAAATATTGGTGTGAGAGCTAATTCAATCAAGGAAACACTGCATGTTGGTGAAGGGCATATTGAAGAAGAATGACCCAAGTGGTTCTTGTGGGAGAACAACTCCATTTGGCTCACTAACTTCACACACCATCAGGCTTCCAAGCAGCTCTCAAGGAAACTCAGTTTTCACACTCTATGCTTAATGCCCTTTGAGTGCCTAGGACTGAAATGAAGCTTGGTGAGCATCCCACACAAACCAATGCTCCACATGCGGGTTTCACATGCCACCAACTCCACATTCACAGACAACTTCAGCGCCAAAGCCGTTTTGAGATAGCCCTCAACACAAAGGCTCTAGTCGCAAATATTGGTGTGAGAGCTAATTCAATCAAGGAAACACTGCATGTTGGTGAAGCGCATATTGAAGAAGAATCAGCCGAGTGGTTCTTGTGGGAGAACAACTCCATTTGGCTCACTAACTTCACACACCATCAGGCTTCCAAGCAGCTCTCAAGGAAACTCACTTTTCACACTCTATGCTTAATGCCCTTTGAGTGCATTATCAAGGAATGAACCTGGTAGAGCATCCCACACAAACCAATGCTCCACATGCGGGTTTCACATGCCACCAACTCCACATTCACAGACAACTTCATCGCCAAACCGGTTTTCAGATAGCCCTCAATGCAAAGGGTCTAGACGCAAATATTGGTGTAAGAGCTAATTCAATCAAGGAAACACTGCATGTTGGTGAAGGGCATATTGAAGAAGAATCAGCCGAGTGGTTCTTGTGGGAGGACAATTCCATTTGGCTCACTAACTTCACACACCATCAGGCTTCCAAGCAGCTCTCAAGGAAACTCAGTTTTCACACTCTATGCTTAATGCCCTTTGAGTGCCTAGGACTGAAATGAAGCTTGGTGAGCATCCCACACAAACCAATGCTCCACATGCGGGTTTCACATGCCACCAACTCCACATTCACAGACAACTTCATCGCCAAAGCCGTTTTCAGATAGCCCTCAATGCAAAGGCTCTAGACGCAAATATTGGTGTGAGAGCTAATTCAATCATGGAAACGTTGCATGTTGGTGAAGTGCATATTGAAGAAGAATGACCCAAGTGGTTCTTGTGGGAGAACAACTCCATTTGGCTCACTAACTTTACACACCATCAGGCTTCCAAGCAGCTCTCAAGGAAACTTAGTTTTCACACTCTATGCTTAATGCCCTTTGAGTGCACTATCTAGGAATGAACCTGGTAGAGCATCCCACACAAACCAATGCTCCACATGCGGGTTTCACATGCCACCAACTCCACATTCACAGACAACTTCATCGCCAAAGCCGTTTTCAGATAGCCCTCAATGCAAAGGCTCTAGACGCAAATATTGGTGTGAGAGCTAATTCAATCAAGGAAACATTGCATGTTGGTGAAGGGCATATTGAAGAAGGATCAGCCGAGTGGTTCTTGTGGGAGAACAACTCCATTTGGCTCACTAACTTCACACACCATCAGGCTTCCAAGCAGCTCTCAAGGAAACTCA
The DNA here is from genome assembly GCF_030435755.1 of Ochotona princeps. NCBI lineage: Eukaryota > Metazoa > Chordata > Mammalia > Lagomorpha > Ochotonidae > Ochotona > Ochotona princeps. Next base: position 4,428 of record NW_026698804.1, on the reverse strand, counting down.
GTTTTCACACTCTATGCTTAATGCCCTTTGAGTGCCTAGGACTGAAATGAAGCTTGGTGAGCATCCCACACAAACCAATGCTCCACATGCGGGTTTCACATGCCACCAACTCCACATGTACAGACAACTTCATCGCCAATGCCGTTTTCAGATAGCCCTCAATGCAAAGGCTCTAGACGCAAATATTGGTGTGAGAGCTAATTCAATCATGGAAACGTTGCATGTTGGTGAAGTGCATATTGAAGAAGAATGACCCAAGTGGTTCTTGTGGGAGAACAACTCCATTTGGCTCACTAACTTCACGCACCATCAGGCTTCCAAGCAGCTCTCAAGGAAACTCACTTTTCACACTCTATGCTTAATGCCCTTTGAGTGCCTAGGACTGAAATGAAGCTTGGTGAGCATCCCACACAAACGAATGCTCCACATGCGGGTTTCACATGCAACCAACTCCACATTCACAGGCAACTTCAGCGCCACAGCCGTTTTCAGATAGCCCTCAATGCAAAGGCTCTAGACGCAAATATTGGTGTGAGAGCTAATTCAATCAAGGAAACACTGCATGTTGGTGAAGGGCATATTGAAGAAGAATCAGGAGAGTGGTTCTTGTGGGAGAACAACTCCATTTTCCTCACTAACTTCACACACCATCAGGCTTCCAAGCAGCTCTCAAGGAAACTCACTTTTCACACTCTATGCTTAATGCCCTTTGAGTGCATTATAAAGGAATGAACCTGGTAGAGCATCCCACACAAACGAATGCTCCACATGCGGGTTTCACATGCCACCAACTCCACATTCACAGACAACTTCAGCGCCAAACCAGTTTTCAGATAGCCCTCAACGCAAAGGCTCTAGACGCAAATATTGGTGTAAGAGCTAATTCAATCAAGGAAACACTGCATGTTGGTGAAGGGCAATATTGAAGAAGAATCAGCTGAGTGGTTCTTGTGGGAGGACAATTCCATTTGGCTCACTAACTTCACACACCATCAGGCTTCCAAGCAGCTCTCAAGGAAACTCAGTTTTCACACTCTATGCTTAATGCCCTTTGAGTGCCTAGGACTGAAATTAACCTTGGTGAGCATCCCACACAAACGAATGCTCCACATGCGGGTTTCATATGCCACCAACTCCACATTCACAGACAAATTCAGCGCCAAAGGCGTTTTCAGACAGCCCTTAATGCAAAGGCTCTAGACGCAAATATTCGTTTAAGAGCTAATTCAATCAAGGAAACACTGCATGTTGGTGAAGGGCATATTGAAGAAGAATGAGCGAAGTGGTTCTTGTGGGAGAACAACTCCATTTGGATCACTAACTTCACACACCATCAGGCTTCCAAGCAGCTCTCAAAGAAACTCACTTTTCACACTCTATGCTTAATGCCCTTTGAGTGCATTATCAAGGAATGAACCTGGTAGAGCATCCCACACAAACGAATGTTCCACATGCGGGTTTCACATGCAACCAACTACACATTCACAGGCAACTTCCGCGCCACAGCCGTTTTCAGATAGCCCTCAATGCAAAGGCTCTAGACGCAAATATTGGTGTGAGAGCTAATTGAATCATGGAAACGTTGCATGTTGGTGAAGTGCATATTGAAGAAGAATGACCCAAGTGGTTCTTTTTTTTTTTAATTATTTATTATTTAACTTCAGTAATTACATTGTATTATGTGACACAGTTACATAGATACTTGGGTTCTCCCCACCCCTCCCCAAACCCTCCCACCATGGTGGATTCCTCCACCTTATTGCATAACCACAGCTCAAGTTCAGTTGAGATTTCCCCATTGCAAGCGTATACCAAACATAGAGTCCAGCATCTTATTGTCCCGTCAAGTTCAGCGGTTTCTTAGGTATACCCTCTCTGGTCTGATGACAGAGCCAGCAGAGTATCATCCCAGTCAATTGAAAGCTCCAACATACCATCAGCAAAAATTTACATCATTATGGAATTAATTGACATAGTAATGAGTAACCAATATGTTAAAAGTAAATGATGGTTCCCAGCCACCTTCTGTGACCACCTCACCTATACTTCAATTTTAGTTTATACACAACATATAACATTCAAAACATAACATGTTATACATAACATCATATCATCTTAAATTAAGGCAAACATGTGGTATTTAACCTTTTGGGATTGGCTCATTTCCCTTAGCATTATGGTTTCCAGTTTGGCCCATTTGGCCACAAAGAACTGCATTTTGTTTTTTTTAATAGCTGAGTAGTATTCCATGGAGTAGATGAACCATAGCTTTCTTATCCAATCCTCTGTTGATGGGCATTTTGGTTGTTTCCATGTTTTTGCAATTACTGATTGTGCTGCTATGAACATAGGAGTACATGTTGGTTTCTCATAGAACAAGTGTTCTGGATATATTCCTAGGAGTGCTATTGCTGGATCATACGGTATGTTGAATTTGAGTTGTTTGAATATTCTCCATACTGATTTCCATAGAGGCTGTATCAGCCTGCAGCCCCACCAGCAGTGGAGTAGGGTTCCCTTTTCCCCGCAACCTCGCCAACAAGTGTCGTTGGTGCTTTTATTCATGTGGGCCAGTCTTACTGGCGTTAGGTGGTACCTCATTGATGTTTTAATTTGGATTTCCCTTATTGCCAGGGAACTTGAGCATTTTTTCATATGTTTATTTGCCATTTGGGTTTGTTCCTTTGTGAAGTGTCTGCCCATTTCCCGTGCCCATTTCTTGAGTGGGTTGCTTGTTTTGACATTTTGGTTGTTTTGTAGCTCTTTGTATATTCTGGATATTAGCCCTCTATCACCTATGTCGTGTGCGAAGATCTTCTCCCATTCTGTGGGATGCCTTTTTTACTTTGTTGATTGTTTCTCTAGCTGTACAGAAGCTTCTTAGTTTGATGAGGTCCCAATTGTTTATTTTGGTCTTGATTTCTACTGCATCTGGAGTCTTTTTTAGGAAGTGAGGGCCTACCCCTAAGTGTTCCAGTGTGTTTCCAACATTTTCTTCCAAAAGTTTGAAGGTTTCTGGATGTAGGTTTAGATCTGTTATCCATTGAGATCTGATCTTAGTGTATGGTGAGAGATGTGGATCTATTTTTTTGTTTCTGCAGGCTATCAACCAGTTGTCCCAACAGCATTTATTGAACAGACCTTCCCATTTGCCTGGGTTGTCGTTTGTCTTTTTGTCAAAGATTATTTGGCTGTATCTGTGTGGGTTTCCTTCTGGCGTTTCTATTCTGCCCCATTGATCTTCCTCTCTATCTTTGTGCCAGTACCACGCTGTTTTGATAACCACTGCCCTATAGTATGTCCAGAGGTCCAGAACTGTGATTCCCCCTGCTAACTTCCTGTTCTTCAGGATAGTTCTAGCTATCCGTGGTTTTTTGTGTTTCCAGATGAACCTTTGGATCATTGTTTCCAGTTCCATGAAGAATGTTTTTGGCAATTTGATTGGGATTGCGTTGAATGTATATATTGCTTTTGGCAGTATAGACATTTTAATGATATTGATTTTACCTATCCAGGAGCATGGGATGTTACTCCATCTTTTGAGGTCTTGTTCAATTTCTTTTTTAAGCAGTTTGTAGTTTTCTTCAAATAAGTCTTCTACATTTTTGGTTAGATTTATTCCCAGATATTTCATACTTTTCTCTGTTATTTTGAATGGTATCTTGCTGGTTAAGTCTTTTTCCATCTTGGGGCTGTTCGCATACACTATGGCTGTTGATTTTTGTTCATTAATTTTGTACCCTGCCACTCTACCAAACTCTCGTACAAGTTCTAGCAGTCTCTGTATTGAGTCTCTTGGCTCTTCTACATAAAGAATCATATCATCTGCGTATAGTGAGAGCTTGACTTCTTCGTTTCCCATTTGGATTCCTCTGATTTCTTTTTCTTGTCTTATGGCCTCAGCGAGTACCTCTAGGACTATGTTGAATAGTAGTGGAGAAAGTGGACATCCCTGTCTTGTTCCAGATCTCAGTGGGAAGGGTTCCAGCTTTTCTCCATTCAGTATGATGCTGGCGTTGGGTTTTTCATATATGGCTTTAATTATGTTGTGGATTTTTCCATCTATGCCTACCTTGGTTAGGGTTTTTAGTAGGAAGTGATGTTGGATTTTGTCGAAAGCTTTTTCTGCATCTATTGATACTATCATGTGATTCTTGTTTTTCAGTTTTTGGATGTGGTGTATCACATTTAGATTTTCGAATGTTGAACCATCCCTGCATTCCAGGGATGAATCCTACTTGATCTGGATGAATGATCTGTCTGATGTGTTTTTGAATTCTGTTGGCTAGGATTTTGTTGAGAATCTTAGCATCAATGTTCATCAAAGAGATAGGTCTGTAGTTTTCCTTCTCTGTTAGTTCTCTGTCTGGTTTTGGGATTAAGGTAATGTTGGCTTCATAGAATGAGTTTGGAAGGGTTGCCTCTTTT
>NW_026698803.1:0-32991 GCF_030435755.1 Ochotona princeps | reverse complement strand
ATGATTATATTAGCACTGGGGGTGGGTATGTATATACGTATGTGTCGCTGCTTTCTGGGCTTGGGGGAGTGTGTAGAGTGAGTTTAAAAGTATTGAAAAAGAAGACTGAGTATGCATGACAATGCTTGAGATGATTACATGAGTACATTGGGGGTACGTATGGTGTATGTGTTGCTGCTTTGTAGGTATGTATGGGCGGAGTACAATACTATCCAGAAGACATGAAGTCTGCATGGCAATCGAATACATCTATCAGTGAGATGGGTATGCGTGTGTGTGTGTGTGTGTGTGTGTGTGTGTGTTCTTGTTACTGATTGCTGCTCACACACTTGATCTGCTTCTGAAAATCATCAGTAGAATGTGAAGTGGGAGAGGGATACGCCTCTGGGAAGAACCAGAAGAGTAAGATTGGGGACAACCCTCAAGTACGTATTATGTGTGTATGTGTTTGTGTGTATCTACTCAGATGAATGTATGTGCATGTATGCATGTGTGTGTGTGCGTGTGTATGTATATGTACAGGTATGTATGCAATAAATTGAGCACGGGTGTTTGAAGTATGTATATGTGTTGCTGCTATCTGTCCACATACCAGGAGATGTCCGTATGAATGAAGACTTCAACTTAATTACGATATACGAGAAAGCGAGAGAGATATAGAGAGCCCCCCACAAACAATTCTGTGAGTCATGTGTATATATACATATATATGTATACTGTATAAAATGTCGTTGAGGCTGTGCGACAAAAACACTAGAAATCGGTGTCTATGTATGTGTTGCTGCTGGCATATATGTGTGTATGCATTGCTGCTTGCTGCCCACCACTACCTAGTGATCATATACACACATATACATACACTATATATATACATATACATATGTGCAACCTATTGAGACATGAGAGAAAGAGAGAGGTAACTTCGTTTCAATCAAAAACAGATATATATTATACCTGGTATGTGAATCGAGTATGCATATGTGTGTGTGTGTGTGTGTGAATGTGTGTATGGGTGTCTTTATGTGTAAGCATATGTATGTATGCGCATTATGTATGTATGTATGTATGTATATGTACGTATGTACGTATGTATATGTATGTATGTATATGTATGTATATGTATGTATGTATATGTATGTATGTATGTATGTATGTATGTATGTATGTATGTATGTGTGTAAATGTATGTATGTATATATGTATATACGGATGTATGTACGCACACATATATGTATGTATGTATGCGTGTACGTATGTATATATACATATATATGTATGTAGATATGTAATGATTCGAGCATCGGGGTATGATGTATGTGAGCGTGTTGCTGCTTTCCGTCCACGTACCAACACACCTCCTTTTGAAAAGCAAAAGTCAATGCGACGAACGTGAGACAGAAGTGAATAGGCAGTCACAAAGAATTACTCGAAAACGTATGGACGGTAATTGACGCATGTGTATCACAAAATTCGAGATGATCACCAGAGCATGAACTTTATGTGTTGCTGCTTTCTCACCCTACAATTGATGCTTTTTCGAAGAAGAATTTCAATATGATGCAGGGAGAAAGAATAGCAAGCAAGTTACAACAATAAAAACAATATTGAGTGTATAGTTGTACGTATATGTGTGGCTGCATGTTTGTTTACGTATATATATATATATATAAATTTATGTATGTCTATGTATGTAATATGCATATATATGTATGTAAATGTATGCATTGCTATCTATATAACATGTATGTATGTCTATATATGTATGTATTGCTATCTATGTAACATGTATGTATGTCTACATATGTACGTATTGCTATCTATGTAACATGTATGTATGTCTATATATGTATGTATTGCTATCTATATAACATGTATGTATGTCTATATATATGTATGTATTGCTATCTATGTAACATGTATGTATGTCTACATATGTACGTATTGCTATCTATGTAACATGTATGTATGTCTATATATGTATGTATTGCTATCTATGTAACATGTATGTATGTCTACATATGTACGTATTGCTATCTATGTAACATGTATGTATGTCTATATATGTATGTATTGCTATCTATGTAACATGTATGTATGTCTATATATGTATGTATTGCTATCTATGTAACATGTATGTATGTCTATATATGTATGTATTGCTATCTATGTAACATGTATGTATGTCTACATATGTACGTATTGCTATCTATGTAACATGTATGTATGTCTATATATGTATGTATTGCTATCTATGTAACATGTATGTATGTCTATATATGTATGTATTGCTATCTATGTAACATGTATGTATGTCTATATATGTATGTATTGCTATCTATGTAACATGTATGTATGTCTATATATGTATGTATTGCTATCTATGTAACATGTATGTATGTCTACATATGTACGTATTGCTATCTATGTATATGTATGTATATCTGCGTGTATATATGTCCAGATATGTATATGTATGTCTATGTCTGTCTACGTATGTATATCTATGTGAGTCTACGTATGTAATATATGTGTAGTATGTCTATGTATGTATGTGCATGTATGTCCATATATGTTATGTCTACGTATGTATGTCTATATATGTATGTATGTGTATGTATTTATGTCTATGTATGTACGCATGTATGTATACGTATGTATATATATATATATATGTATGTATATATATATGTATAGGTGTATGTATACGTGTGTGTGTGTGTGTGTGTGTGGGTCTGTGCGTATGTATGATCAGTGCATGGTAGTATGTATACTTGTGTGTACTGCTCGTTTCTGGCTACATACCGAATGTCTTTGATAGGAGAGGGAAGTGGTTTATGTTGATATCGATGTTTGCCTCTGCGTATGTCAAGAGCAGCACGTAGACGTGCAGCTCTTCTGCTGCAGTATTGGCGATAACGTGAGAAGTCATTATGACGTAGTCCATTCAATTCCCTTTGTTTTTCTGCTTCCATACAAAATGAGAAGCAAAAGGACGTTGGTATTAAGGTGGTTGTAGTAGTAGTAGTAGTAGTAGAATGTGACTGGGTGTCCGTTGTTGTATGTAGACTTCTTGCTCCCCCTCCACCTCCTCCTCCTTCTCCTCCAGCGGCAGCCGTACCGCTGCCACTAATGTTAGAAGCAGATGGTGCCGAATGCATTGTGCCTGTGTGTAGTGACTAAACAACTAGAAGAAGAGGGAGGAGGAGGAAGAGAAGAGGATGTCGTCTGTACGCGTAAGAAGGCTGTGTATAATATAACTGAAGCGGCTGTTCTCGTGCTGCTACGAAGCCATGGCGTGTGATACTATTCACACAACGAACGATGACGACGGAACTAACTGCTGCTGTAGCGAAGTGGGGTGCAGCAATTGTGCGCTGTCGTTGCTGCTGCTGTTTCTGTGAGTGGGTGGAAGCTCCCCACAGTCACTACGGGGAGGGCTGTTTACTTACAACAAGAAGGCGACATGCTACTACTACTGCTGCTACTGCAGCTGCATATGATTTGTGTGCGTGGCCTTTGTGTGCTGCAGTTGCTGGTGGTGGTGGTAATGGTGGTGTTGTTGTCTGTAAGCGAAGGCCCTACGGACACACTGTGGGGTCTAATTGTGAAGACTTAGAGCCCCTTAACTAAAGAGAAAAGCACGCGAGCCCAGCAATAGTAGACACACATTAGCTGGTGGCTCATGCAGAGGAGAAGTTGTAATTAATGGAGATATTGATGTTGTGCCTTTCTCTCCCTTTACTACGACGTGAAACTGCGGCTGGCAAGGGGCTCACCCCTTACTATGTGAGAGCGACTCCTTGGGAAAACTTCAGCGAAAAGAGACTACTAACAGATGTAGAGAGAGACTGGTGTTGCTCACGGCGCCGCTGCCAGGGCTGTCATTCGTACAGGCTCTGCCTCTTTGTAATCCTCTCACGACAACCGCGAAGCTGATACGCTGTTGCGGGGAGAAAGAGAGAGAGCGAGCGTTGAGAGAGAGAGTTACACGTTGCTGATAGGGAAGCATGTAATTGTTATGATATGCTTTTGCTCAAAAGGAAGAAAACTGAGAGAAGTGGTGGTCATGTGTTGTTGCTGGAGAGAGAGCGAGAGAGAGAGGCGAAGACACGAAGAGCTGATAGGTATAGTACGTTGCTGCTGGAAGACCCAGAAGGTGGAAGAGAGGGAGGGAAGGGGAACCAGAGAGAGGCAAACTGCAAATTATGTGCTGATGCTGTGACAGAGAGAGAGACAGGTTATAGTTACAGGGTGTAGTTAGTGATGCAGAGAGTTCACCTAGTGCTGCTGTGGCTGCAGCTGCTGTTGAGAGGGGTGGGAGCGATGTGCTGCTAGTGCTGTCAACAGGGTGAAAATGATATATGCTGACGCTTCTGATGCTGACAGTGGAGGGATATATATATATATGTCTACGTATCTATCTAGTCTCATGTGTACGTATATATATATATATATTTAAGACTCCCATACTGCTGTTGCTGATGTTGATGAGTTGAGTAGGGCTGTACGATTACTTCTGCTGAGACGGCTGAGAAGAATATGGTGGGAAACGGGTGCTGGCTGGAGCAGGGCGAAAGCAGTCCTGAGAGACAGAAAGAGAGAACTGTTGTCGAGTGTGTGATTATACGCTGCTGCTGCAGATGGAGGAGGAAGCCTGTGCTACTGCTGCAGATGGAAGAGGAGGCCTGGGCTGCTGTTATTGCTGCTACTGTTGTTGATGAGGTGAGTACGGCTCTTGATATAGCGCATGATGTAAGGAGAGAAGATGGTGCTGTCTTAGTGTGTGGATGTGTGTGATAAGCTGTTGCTGTCGATGCAGAAGGACTCAGATACTACTACTGCTGCTTCTGCGGGTTGCTATTACATACTAGGAGATGATACGTCGGCTATAGATATGGCGCCTCTGCACAGGATGCGGGCAGAGAGAAAGAAAAAGAGAGAGACAGGGCTGTCGAGTGTATGATATGCTGTTGCTGCTGAGCTAAGTAGAGGGGTGAAGGGCTATTAGTTAGGCAGCCTCACGCATCAAAATGTGCTGCTGCCCCCTCTCCTGTGGCAAAGTGTTGCAAAGAGACAGGCATTCTTGAGCCCTACGTATAAATGCATGCACAGCTCCGTTGCAACTCACCACACGGTGGAAACGCTTACAGATAGACGATAGAAAGAGCACGTTTGTTTTCTCTGTGTGTCTAGAATGTCTCCTGCTGCTCCCGCTCCCCACTGTTGCGACTACCCCGGCAATATCTGATGCAGAAAAGACTTTCTCTTCTATCAGTGAAGCCGTTATAGCCACGAACAAACACTGCTACCATGACGAGTACCATTATTTGCTACTGTTGCTATTGCTACTGCTGCTGGTTGTGCTCAGGAATTTCACGAACTCATAAAGGCTGCTTCGTAATAACTGTACATGCCTATACACACATATTTATCTATACAAGTGCATACACAGGGGGACGACCAGCATATATAGCGAGATTGGCGATAGAGGTGATTAGGGAGACATATACACGTGAGTGTTTTTCACCAGTACAGGAGCTGCATTTCATTAGCAAACACCCCTGAGAGCCCTTCGTTTGCAGCACGCATTCCTTCTCTCCGTCCCTTTGTCCATACGCACACTCATATACATACATACATACATATATACACGTTGAAATGACAGTGCAGTTGCAGCTGTCGCTATGTTTTATGTCGGCATGTGAGTGTATATTATTACTATTACTACTACTATTAACTATTCGTGGTATCGCTACCTACTCTGTGTGTCTATATGCGTTTTGAGGCTCCTACAATATGTGTATATGTACGTTGTGGGGATCCTACAGCATATATATATGTTAAACGTTCTGAGGTTCCCACATTATGTGTATATCGTTGTGGGCTTGCCACAATATATTTGTATATATTTGGTATGGAGCCTCCACTACATGCGCATATACACGTTGTGAGGTTCGTATTCTATGTGTGTATATATTACTTGTTTCCCCGGCAAGAACGCTGTACCCCCTGAAAACGCTTCCACGATTGTTAGTTGCAGTACACGTGGGTGAGTTTCAGCTACATGCACGCATACATACACTGAGAGGTATTTGTACGTGCGGCAATCCTATAGTAGTCTAAATCACACTCTTCAGGGAAAGCAAGTAATCCTATACGATTATGTATATACCACTTCCCAGCAGATATATATATATATATGTGTATGTGTATGGGGACTGGAAAGAGTTACTGTAGCAGACAACAAAAAGCGCCCAAGTGAATGCCTACGTACAGCGACAACTAAACATGAGTAATGGAGAGAAAGAAAACAACGTGCGTAGGTTCGAACGCTGCAGTATTCGACATACGGTTGCTTAGTCGCTCCCTCTCCCTCTTCCCCTCTATGTATCTATATTTCGTAGACCTCCTGAAAAAACGCTTGTGTGTACGCAAAGGTATGTGTACGTGCAACACAATCAAAGGTTAGTTAAAATCACTCTTAAAGGAAAGCAATTATCTCTATACGTGTATATATCTATACGATTGTGGAGGTGCTTCTCTTCCGTATACAGACTCCCTGTGTTACCTGTATCATATGTGGCCCAATTCCAGCTAAATGCGCACAAAATACATGCACTGAGAGGCGTAATTTCTATGTCGATAGTCTAACATAATGGTTGTTGCACAAGCACTACCGCTACTACTACTGTTACTTGAGCTTGCCGCTAATGGTCAACGACGGTTGTGCGGTTAGCGGTAGTAGGTGTGGAGCAATTACGGCTGTAAGAGAAGATCGACTCAGTGAGAGGTTCCACAGCCGAAGAGTGTATCTGAATTCCTGGGAGGCCGCACAGCCACATGGACATCTCAACATCATCAAAAGGAGGTAGGAGTAGTCGTAACAGCAGTAGTATTAGACGTTGCTGTTCTTGTGTGTAGCGCAGAGAAGAATGAACAACACTTACGTTACACAGAAAAGGAGCATTGGTGAACTCTTTTTTCTTTCCACTGCAGAAGCCGAAAATTATCCACTCGCTTTTGGAACACGAATCAGGTTGAAAATTTTTTATGTTCTTTTTTCTCAGAGACGTCTACTCCCCATTCTGCCGCTCTTCACGCCGCTGCTTCTGTTATTATGACGGCTCCCTCCCCCTCTCCGGCTACTACCCCGGGCTCAACAACAACAGCCACAGCGCAGCATGCAGACAACAAGCGCGGAGGCTGCTCTTCTTCTCTTCACTCGCTGTGTCTGTAGAAAGCCAAGCAATACAGAAGAGGAAAAGAGCGACTTTACTAGTATACGAAGAAACAGCGGTTTTCTGATACAGTGAGAGGGTGCCTCTGAAAGCCGAGAAAGCCCAGCGTGAGGAAGAGAGAAGAACGACTCTGATGTAATAATAACACAAGAGCGACAGCGGTATTCCAGAAGCGAGAGGACGCCTCAGCAAAGCGCCTTCTCGGGCTCCCTGGTTTCCTCTGATACATTGTACGCATTTTCAAGCTCTTAGCTCATGTAGTAGTCTTTAAATATTGATCCGAGAGTATGTACTACTATTCCTTGTGGCTGCCGTAATAGTAGTAGCTCTGTAGGGATGGAGTGTTCGTCTGCGTGTGTGTTACTGCTGGTGCTGCTGGTGTTATAGAGGGAAGGCCAAGGCGCGTGCTTCTTATGGTGCAACAACCGTAACGCGTCACCGCGCGCTGCGCGCAGTGCCTACGTGCTAGTCGCAGCGATGGTAGTCTTCTAGCACTGATACTACTAACAATCCTACTACTGCTGCTCCTGGCGCTGCTGCTCTTTGCTTTGTCGACCACTCATTATACCGCAGTCGCTGGTGCGTACACACAAACGACTCCGACTGCGGCTCCTGCCCTATGCTGTGCAGGTAATAATACTAGTGATACTACTAGTGGTAGTAGTATACGTAGTACGATGTATTATTGGTCGTACTAGCAGTAGTAGGAGGAGGAGTGTGCGACCACCACTGCTGCACTGCACAACATACACACTCTTTAGTATTACCGTGTCTGCCGGTGGTACTGCTCTCTGTCTTTTTCTTGAGACAGTATTACTATTAAACCATTTGACTGCTGCAACACATACATGATATACTTCTCGTGGGTACCCCGTCTCCTGTCACTGCTCCTGCTGCTAATGCTGCTTCTTCCTCTGCCGGAGTGGCATAATACTCTAGGGGCTGTCCCTCCTCCTTCGCACACACATGTAGCCCCTACGTAGGAGTGAACTACGAACACAACGAGACTAACACTCACTGTGGTACGGTCGCCGCTCCTCTCCCTGCTGCTGCGTGCTGCTATACGGCCGCATACACCGTGCACGTTGGCTGTTCTGTTATTACTGCTTCAGTCACGGCTAACTAGCGTGCTGCTGCTGCAGACAGCTGCAGCAGTTCTGCGTTGTGCTGCTGCCCTAGTAGCTGTACGATCGTCCTGCTGCTGCAGTTGTGCTGCTGAGGTGGTCGTGTGCTGCAATAGCTGTGTGCTGGCGCTGCAACTGCCGCTGTGCTGCAGTAGCCCCGTGGCTGCTGTCACCACTAGCTGCATGCACCAGCAGTGTCTTCGGGAGCAGGGGGAGAAGAGCAGGAGGCCCTACCATGAAGGAGATCGCTGATATATACGGCGACATCGCGGCTGCTGCTGCTGCTTCTGCTATGGCCGAACTTCAGAAGCCGTTGCTCCATTGGTAATGTATATGTATGTATTTCTTTTATATATTTTCCTGACTATCTCATCATGAAAACGGTCATACTTGGTGAAATAGCGTGTAGGCTCCGCTCTGACTGGCCGAATAAACAACTAGACATTACCACAAGAAGTATGTTCCCCGTCTTCCCGCTCCCCTACAATCTACCGTCTCCAATTCGCAGAAGACACAAATACACCCTCACCCCCACGCACATACGCGTAACCATACTACACACACATACACACATACACAAAGATACAGATTTTTTCTGCAGCTATGGTGGTGGTGCTGCTTCTTCGTGGGTACGTTTTCAGATCGACCGTTCTTCACACAGCAGCAGCCTGCTGGAACTTTCCGTAAAACGGAAAGTCTTCCTGAAAGCTTTTCACGTAGTTCGTACTTCCTCGTATCTGTTATTAGTCTGCCTCAAGCGCCACTGTGCCTTCTGCCGCCAAAGTATTGCTGGTAGGGAGACTGAACTCTCCTCACTGCTGCTCATTCCTTATCATCAAAGGGTTCCAGTGACTGTGTGTACAAAGGCTGGAGAAGGGCTTACTGATGAAAAGCTACTGCAGATAAGACCTCTGACATTCAAGACGCAGCAGCACGCAGGTGCACAGCAGCACAACGGCAGCAGAGTCGTATAGCGCGCGAGGATTTGTAGTGAGCAGCAACGCGACGAGAGTCTCATGTGTGGTGGGGTTCTTGCCAATGCACGAGAGTGTGTTGTTCTCCGAAAGAGATAGAGAGAGAATGACAGAAGGAAAGAGGGAACAGCTGTAAAGGGTGTTCTTCACAGAAGCATACACAGAGAGAGAGAAAGTAGCTGCACAAAGCAATGCTCGCACGGCATATAGAGAGAGTGTTTGCGTTTTCTTTTAGAGAACGCACTACCACTTAAAACTCACAAGCCAACTACATGCAGTGTGTTACGGGGTTGGGCTAGTCGAGCAGAAGGCATTATACAGAAGCCGTGTGTCTTTCTCTATGTAAAGGCAGGCAACAGCAGCAGCAAATAATCATATACAAAAACTTGAGCGTCACAGTAGCAACAAGCACAATATCACCACCCCCTCTATCTTCCTCTCTCTAGAGGCAGGCAACAGCAGGAGATGAAAATACACGAAGGCAATCTTGATAGGGACAGCATCCACCTATACCACTAGTACATCATCAGTAACAAAAACAGTAGCACCTCAATTTTGTTAGGCACGGAAACTCGAAAGCGAGTTTTCCCAGTCTGGTCAAACACTTTTTGCACTTTCTGTAGGAGCACGCGCGCTACAGAGGAAAGAAGCACATGTACTATGATACTTACGAGAGAATACTCCTGACACTTTGCCTGCGGCTCTTCCTGAGATATCTCTGACAACAACCATTTCGAGAAGTTGGAGTTGCAGCAGTGACGCGTAATTTCGTGAGGTTCAAAGCACCCGCGATTTCTCAAGAAGGAGAGGAAGCAGAAGCAGCAGCAGAAGTGCCAGCAGCAGCAGATAAGGAAGGGAGCGGAAACTTACTTTCTAGCGGTAGTACGTGGAGCAAAAACCTTTACGACAAATTATATCTGGACCCTTGCATCTTTGCAACGAGTCTCTCGGTAGAGAGAGGGTGCTCGAACTCAAACTGCTCATATTTTCTCCTAGTTCTTTTTCTATTACCCTCCCACTGTCCCTTTCAATTATCTGATGCAGTTCCAGTAGTTGTACATTGCCAGAAAAGGCGGCGAATGCTGCATCGATTAAGCTAGAAATACTTCCGCTACAAAAAGAGAAAGTCGAAGAAGCAGCACAGCAAAAAAGAGTGTGACAGTGCCACACTACTGCAAAACTGCAACGACACACGCACAAACGTGGAGAACGGGCGAGACCGAAGCCCCATCTGCTGCTGCAGCAGCAACAGCAGCCTACAGCCGGACAGAAAAGGAAAGAAGAGGGTTTGCGTAAGCAGTCGAAACAGCAGTAACAGCAGCAACAGCGACGAGCGCGCTATCACTTGCACCAGCAGTAGCAACAATACCACTAACAGTAATAGCGACAACGGCGTCAGGCGTTCAACTTGCAGCAGCAGCAGCAATAACAACAGCAACAGTGACTTCATTTGAAGTGCCGCGAGCAGGGGCAGAGCGGTCGGTTGCAGCAGGAGCAGCATCAAAAACAGCGGCAGTAGTCACGACAGTTGAATCGAATGCTGCAACAGAGCAGCAACAAGAAACGGCCACAACATGTGGGAAAGTGATGTTGCTATAACAGGAGCAGCAGTAGGTTTCAACCAGCGTAAGTGATAACGGCTTCGTCATACTAGTAACACAGACTTGACAAGAGAGAAAGAAGTCATACACTCACAAGAATAGCTCGTGAAGAACAAACGACAGCATCGACAGCAATACTCAAAACAATAGACGCTCGCACGGAACATACATTTACTCAGTAAATACACAATGTGAAAAATGTACTTGTAGTAGAACCCCACACACAAATAGCATGTAAAGAGAAGGTTTCATACAAAGGGGACTCACATTGAAGCGGACAGCAGCGATAATACCCCGCAAATAAAACTTCACGCACATACACAATCGATATGGGAGAAACGGCTACCTAGAAGAAGACGAAGAAGAGGAAAAAAGAGTACTGAGGCGGGACAGCAGTAGAAACAATAGCTAACATTCTTCACAGTGATAGAAGTCTTCACATATATAGAGAATAGAGAGGGAGTTACTACTCTCAGGGTGTGTGTATATATGTAAGAAAAAGAAGAAATACTATTGAGGCGGGGAAGCACCAGCAGCAGCGTTAGTAGCAGTAGTAGAAGCATCGAGAAATACGGAGCGTGGTTTTTCATATTAGAAGATGAGCACTGCGGCGAGACAGCGGCCACAACAGCACTCACAATAACACAGTCCCTCACCCCCAACATACACTACATATATATTTACACATTCCCACATATGTATACATATTATATTGTAACACATTGCCACATATGTATACATATATTAGAACACATTCCCACATATGTATACATATATTATAACCCATTCCCACATATGTATATATATATATATATATATTATAACACATTCCCACATATGTATACATATATAATCACACCTTCCCACATATGTATACATATATAATCACACCTTCCCACATATGTATACATATATAATCACACCTTCCCACATACGTATACATATATCACAACACATCCTCCAGCATATATACAAATATATATACGTGTATATATATATATATACACGTATATATCTATATGTAAATGAGTGCATACATATGTAGGGATGTCATACGTAGGAGCACAGTACTGAAAAGTAGAACAGCAGCAGCAGTAGTACTACAACAAGCAGCAGCAACCCCCCGCATGCATAGACACAACAGCAACAGTAGCACGAAGCTCCCATACAAAAAGTGTACCGAGAGCTACAGAAGTGAATTATGACCAGTTACAAGCTGGTGACAGCAGCAGGAGCAGCAGTAGAAGTACTCTAGAAGATATAACAATCAGGATAGATATACATGGTATTAGAAATACTCTAGTATATAACACAAAGATTTGTTACAGCAATATCATTGACATTCTAGCAGTATAGAAAACGTAAAGATACAGCTACATCAGCAATATTTAAAAGAATAGCACTCGAAATAGACATACAGTAACATCAGTAATACTCTAGTATATAACACTACAAGTATATATATATATATATGTAACACCATCAGCAGACCACCATTAAGTAGCACTCGAAATAGATATAATACAGCAGCATCGGTAATACTCTAATAAAACCATTCAATAGAGAACATACTCCGGTAAACACCATCCAATATAAATAACACTCCAATAGATAACACACAACATACATGTAGAGCAACAAAAGTAATACTCCAGTACGTAGCGATCGAAATAGACATACACTAACATCAGGTAACATCAGTGATACTCTAGTAGGTAGCACTCAAAGTAGATCTACAGCAACATAACCGGTAATACTCTAGTAGGTAACACTCACAAAGAAATATACAGCACCATTGGCACCAATGGCTCCCGAACGTACTCGCGCAGAAGATCTGGCAGGATACCTGCCTGCACCGCCTGCAGCAGCAATTGCCACTGCAAGTGCTGACGCGCCTCTGGAACGTTTTTCTGCACGACAAGAAAGAGCAGCAAGTTTGCATGCGGAGCTCCAGTCCATCGAGAAGGATTTAAAGGACTGGTGGATGCAACGCAGAATTTTGCGAGAGGTAAGGAAACTTCCTTCACACCCAGACACACGCACACACACACGCAGACAGACAGACGCATGCAGACAGACACACAGACACATAGGCACACAAATACACACTCACAGACAATCAGACAGACACCACACGCAGAAACAAGCAGACAGACACACACATCCGAAGACAAATACTACGCAGAGGCAGACACCACGCAGACAGACACACACACACACACAGAGGCGGGGGGACACACCCCCACAGACACACACACGACCACACCCCCACACACACACTATTTGTATAGTGATTGCAAATGCTGTTGTCATTCGCTTCGTATTATCATTTGCTGCGGAGAAGTCTCGGCGTTTGCAAATGTGGTTGGTAATGGCCCACACACGCACACACACGCACATACACACACACACATACACAGCATACACATACACACAGACACACTCACTCACACACATACATACACACATACACACATATATACACACACACACATCCACTATATGAATATCGCAAGTGGTCTTGTCATTCACGCTTATGTTACGGTTTGCTGCAGAGAAATCTCGGCCTTTACGAATTGTTGCATCGACACAATTTTGTGGGTCTATCTATAAATCAGCCTCGTCTCCCCGATACTCAAAGAGTTCTCTGGCAAGACCTTGTTTACGGAAAAGTACGTCTCTCCCTGCTCATCATCGTGGCTGCAGTGCCGACTACAAAAGTGGTCTTGTACAACAGCATTCGCGTACGTGCCAAGCATGCATGCGTATAGCAACACATACAGCACCAGCACCAGCACACATGCAGCATCAACAGCAGTAATAAGAGTAGTAGCTTCACCAACAATATTGGTAGTAGTAGTAGTAGCACAAACACGTCAGGGATAGCTCAGCAGGAAGAGAGCTGGTTATATTTCGGAAATGCTGGTGGCTTATGTACGTAATAACATCATTAGCGCCTCGATAGAAAGCAAATGAATTAAGAGATGCGCGTTGTACTATCGGGTGCTTGACGTTGTGAGACATGTAAAGTGACTGGTGAGCGTGGTTCTATGCAGTGCAGAAAATCAGTGCAGCACTGACATACAGCGGGCGTCGTGGGAGCTCTCATGATTGCTGAAGACGTCTACACAGCAGTGGTAACACTCAGAACAAGTACCATCGACACTCAAACAGTCTTACGCAGCCACACATATTTGAGATGATACTAGGCAGCCACACGTACATCGACTCAGTAGTAGGCAGCAGCCATACCTACATTGAAAGAGTAGTAGACAGCCACACACACACACACACACAGAGTAGTACTGTGAAACTACAAGTACGCTAAAGCAATATTAAGCAGGAACACGTACATCAGAGCAATAGTAGGCAAGCGCTCGTACGTACGTCGAAACAGTAGGCAGCCACAAGTACATGCAAGAAGCATGAGGCAGCAGCTCGTGCATCGAAACAGCAGGACGAAGCTACAATCAAACCAAGGCAGTGTAAGGCAGCCGCCGGCACGTCATAACAGTAGTAGGCAGTCACTCACTCGTACATCAAAATAATAGTAGTAGGCAGCCACATCTAGTGATGTATTTCATGAGCTGCATGACTATATTAAAAGCACCAACGTAGAGAGTTAACAGAGTGACTTTGTCCCAATTACGTGGCAGCAAGTTTCATGAAATGCATATGCATTCAGCACACAAGAGAGAAAAAGTGCAAATGTTTATGGACTCATTCGATGTTGACAGCAAGGCCTTGCATAGTATAAGGGAGACTCCAGAGGAAGGCTTCTTTGCAACTGAAAATAGCGAAAGTGACGAAAGCAGACGGTCAGACAGAATGGTGTTGCATCAGTAGGAGCTGCAAAATCATATGAAAACAGACGCAAGTACGGTCATCGCTGCGCCTGATAACACCCGTATAGAGCCACACGCAGCAGATAAGTGCGGAAGGAAGAGAGAGAGAGCAAACGATATACGTAGAGTAGAGTAGCATACATATATATACCCCACAGCACCTCGCGCTTACTATGCAATTTTGACTCTGCGGAAACAGGAAAGCAGGAGCCGAATACATCCACGTGGTGACAAAGCAGTCTTCTTCGAAGTTTTGACGCCTGGCTGCTGTCCAGCAAAACGAAGACATATTGGGATAGCATTGATCAGAAGAAAAAATATCAACTTGCTTCACACTCTATTTTTCCGTGGTACTCTTGTTGATGCTGCTGTCAGTACCGCTGCTGCCGCTAGTACTGTTGCTGACGCTGGTGCTACTGCTGCTGCACTGGTGTTGCTGCTACTGCTACTCCTTCCGTTACTACTGCTGCTTCTGTATAGCTACTGTCGCTGTTCTTGCCGGTAGTGTTGCTGCAGGCGCCGCTATTGTCGCAGTCGGGCACTGATGTTTGTTTGTCTTCTTGTTTCGTGCACGATTGTTGTGTGTTGTGTTGCTGTCTGGGTCCTGCGCACAGCCAGACATGGAAGATTCTCTTTCTTTTGATGCCAGGGAAATGAAGGTACGATCTACGTTAAGCCTAGTAGAGTGTATAACTTGTGCTAGACAGAGGAGAGCCAAGTATGCTGTGCATTAGAGTCGAGGTTATGCCCAGTCACTCACTATATATAATACTCCTCATATGTGTGTACGTGTATATTCATATAGATACGTACATATATATATATATATATATATATATATATATATATATATATATATGGTGAGTCCACGTATATATATATATATGTATAACATATATATACGTACGTGTATAATCTTCATACGAATATAAGGTATATGTAGATGTGCATTCCACGTGTATATGTACCTGTTTTCGTAAACAGCATGCCCTCAGAGGAAACGAGATTGTTGGGGACGGAAAGTGTGCAGAAGCGGCGGACATGTGGTGACTAATTTTACACACATCGATACTTGAGAGAATATATATGAATTGATGTATCTGTGTGTGTGTGTGGGTAAGTACTGTTTCAGTGACAAGCAATCTAATTATTATGGTAATAAATGAAAGATAGAGTAGGGCGCTATTGATATGAATAGATTTAGAAATGTACAACAACTACTGCGGCTCGTAAGGGGGGTCTACTGCTATTGCCACGTCTGCGGAACACGCAGGCAGCAGGAGAACAGGCCGGAGAAGGACTCGACACACCTTTATATTGATGCATAGATGTGAGAGTGTATTTGATTTACAGTACGGTTCTGTGTTTACATGTGTAGCCTTAGTATGTATTGCTACTGGTGTGTAGAGTTGAAACGCAGTAACGTATTATATGGCACGCAACAGCTCTTAGGCTCTTATATATAGTATCTGCGAGACAACGCAGAAGCACGTGCTGCATACTGGGGTCGCGATATACTACTGCCACTGCTATTGCTGCATTTCAACGTAGGAATATACCACTGCTGTTGCTGTTTGAGGGGGCGTCTACTGTTATTGCCACGCCTGCAAAACACAGCAGAGACGTGCTCCACATTACGATGCCAATAATAGAGACAAATATATGCGACTGTGGCGGTGGCACAAAACGCTAGTATAGATTCTACAAGACACACATTTAGGAAGGCTGTTGTACGCTCTGCTACTACCCTAGAGATATATTTGTATGTATACTAGTGCGAATGTTGTTGTGGAGACATAATTAAAGTCTCTATATAGCGGACGCCCGCAGAAACACAGTGCAGCGAAGAAGAAGCCGCACCTACCCCTATATATATATATATATGTATGGGTGTGGTATAGATTTTTAGGGAGGTCCTATTGTATGGGGGTGAAAGTACATGCACATGTCTTTTCTCCGTATTGCAGAGGGTATGAAAATGAGAGAGTTTACCCTCGCAAACACCGTGTGATGATGTTCTTCATGAGCACTAATAGCGCAGCAGAGCTGTCATGTGTATGACCCACCCGTACATGCCTTTCGGAATTCAGCAGCCATGGCGGAGGGTTTCCAGCGCTCTTGCTGCTGCTTCTCCTACGGGGTCACGCATGCCCATTGCGGGCACTGCTGCTGCGGGTGCTGCTGTTGGTAGTGTGACTGATGTTGTTTTGCTAGTCCTCTTGCTGCTACTACTACTGCAGATAGTGCTTCTGTTGCTCCGCCCACTCCTGGCATTGATGCTGGTGTTCGCAGTAGTTTTGGTAAAGCTGCTGCAGCTGTTGCTGCTGTCGCCGATAGTGCTGATGCTGTTGCTCTGCCACCACTCGTAGTAGTGCTCCCGCTAGTGTAATACTTCCGCTGCCGCTAGGACTGATGCTACTGCTAGTAGGGCAGCTGATAGTACTCCTGCTGCTGCTACTACTGCTAGGGCTGCGACTGATAGTACGTTGCTGCTGCTCGTAGTAGTAGTAGTAGTAGTAGTACCGCTGGTACCCCTACTGCTGCTAGTGCCGCTCTGGTACTTCTGCTGCTAACAGTCGTAGTAGTAGTAGTAGTACTGCCGCTGCTGCTGCTGCTACTTCAGGCCGATGTCTGGCAATTGAGCTTTTCCGTGTGTGCGCCTCCTATGCTTTCGCGGCTACAGCACTGTACAGAAAGGCTGTGCAACTGCAGCTGATGACTTTCATATTCTGGTGTTGCGAAGGCTTCTGCTAATAAAAGTTGCGCTGCCACTTTGATTCTTAAGCATGTTGATCCTGAGAAGGATGTCAGATACATATATTTAGTGAGAGCTGCTGTGCTGCTTGGGGTGTGAATGTGCAGGTGGATATGTACACCAAAATATTTACGCAGGCCGCTGATTTGGAGAATGTCTGTCGGATCCCGGGTGCGAAAACGCTATCGCGTGACCTATAACAGAAAGAGCGGGGATAGAAAATTGAGAACGAATGCAAGAGCGAGAAAGAGAGAGAAAGAAAAAGTCAGAAAGAACAAAGGATAGAGAGAGAGCGAGAGGAAGAAAGACAGAAACAGCGAGAGGGAGAAAGAGATAGAAAGAAAACGGAGAGAATGTAATTCTTTGAGAAGCCTTCCGTCGAAACAGAGAGAGATATCACGTAAAGGAGTGGAGAGATTACGTTAAAAAGAGCGAAAAACAATTTGTTGGGAGAGTATGCGCTGAAGACGCGCTACTGCACTTGTCCGTCGCCTCTCTCATAATACCTAGAGAAGTATCACATACTTCGTTGCCACTGCCTCTTGCATCAGTGTCCTGCAACGTGTCTGCATGCAATTGCTGCTACATCTGTTGCTCCAACTAGAAAGTTACCGGGGCCGCGTATGAACAACTTCTGCACGACAAGTGCTGCTTCAACTGACGCAGTGTTTGAAAGCCTCGCCCGTCTACGTAACGCAAGTGTACATATGTTCTTACTACTCTCGGCGTCTTCTGCGTACACAGGTACCCGTTTTCTTTTTTTCTGCTGCTTCTCCTTCCCTCCTTCCTGAGGCTGTTTTTGTCTTTATTCCTGCTGTGCACATCACGCTACTGCAGTGCCTAGTAGGTCAATCAGTCTGTCCGCTTTTGTAATTGGGCGTGCTACGCGTTTGCTGGTCTCGGTGCTACTCAAACTTTTCGTGCTGCTACTGATGCAAAGAAAGCCAGCGTTGCTCCCAAGTGTATGCTTCTTCCTGCTGTTGCTGCTGCTGCTACTGCTGCTGCTGTTGCTGTAGCTGCCACATTCGCTGATTGTGGTGGTGCTGCTGCTGTTGCTGCTGCGGGCGTGAGAACTGCGACCTGCTCCTGCACTTCCATGGGCTGCAGTGGCTAGTCGTGTGGGTGAGAGAGCGTGTCTTCGTTTGTCGCCTCTTCTCTCAGGCGTGGCGTACCTGCGGTGTCTACGAAATAATATCGAAGCGTCACAGTCGGTAAGAGGAGCGTCTCTGCACCAAGTCTTCCACATACTCAGTGGTGTTCACAACTACATATATGCATGACCCCCACACAGAGAACTTCGTATATGCATACATATATACAGATGTATATACGAAGCCTTCCTTTGTTGTACCACAGTAACTATCACAGTGAATAGCTAGCTGTCCTCTCACTTCACTACTACTACCATGTCTGCAGACTTGATAATAAGGTAGATCCCACCAACATATGTAGATGCACAGCCCTCACGGAAAATCATGTATATGTACATATATATATATATGTATTTTTGTATCCACATGTGTATATATATATGTATATGTACATATGTATGTACAACGTCAGTATATCATTTCGCAAGAACCATCTAAGTAAGTAGTCAGATGTTCATGCATCAGTAGCATGTATGTATAGTATGTAAGTAGATGTACCCTCGCATGACTTGCATATACGTATAGTACGTTATAATGAAGTATATACATACACAATCTCATGCATATTTTCTCTTTGTAGGCTATCTGTGTACTTGTTGTAGTGAATGTTCTCTTGCGTGAACGTATTTCCAAGTATTAGTGCGTGCATTACGCACACATCTGTATCAGCACAGCCAGTCGAGTTGTGGCTAAGAACAGAAAGAATAAGTATACCTGCGTGCATCACGCATACCTAACTATCACACTTCTAAAATCCTCACAGCCATATGAGTAGCAGCTGAGGATACTAATAAGCAAATATCACAATACGACTGCTTGTAGTGTGGCACGATGCTAAAGCAGAGCGTATGCAGTATGTGTCTGGGTACTGTGTGCGTAGCATGAAGTAACACACATACACTAGTTTAATAAGCACTAGTTTCGTTCTCCTGCATAGTGTTCATTCGTATGCGGCTGCAAAATGCAACGAGTAATCATTAGAACTATTTTCTTTTTCTTGCACGTCCCCTACTACAGAAAAGCAGCTGCATTGAATGAATGGAGGTTCTGCTTGTGGCGCTGTCTCCTGCAAGTCTTGCACCCCGCAGGCAGGAGCAGCACAGCAGCAGAAGCCGTAAGAATACTACTATTTGGTTGTCTGCATTAGTTAATACGTTTGCAGAGAGAGAGAGACCCATAAAAAGGGAAGAAGAGGCGAGAATGGAGCTTTCAGTATAAAAAGTGAAGTTTGTCGGCCTCGAGCATAGACTACATGACTACCCTCATATTACATACAGTGTGTGGGGTGCGCTCAATACTGGAGCGTGAGATTGTAGCAGTAGTGACGTACTACCAACTCAGTACAGCTACTACTGTACAACGGCTGTTAACTGTGGGAGCGACAGTCTTGGTAATAGGAACCCACATATTAGCTGCGTAGCTCGCTCTCCCTCTCTCGGACCATACACGTCCGTAGCTCTCCTGCGGTGTCAGCGCTGCAGCTACTACTACTTCTGCTGGTGCTGTTCTGTGTGCGGGAACGACAGTCTCAACAGTGATACACGCCTACATCTCGGCTGCGTAGCTCTCTCTTCGGCCATGCACGTACGACATCTCTCAAGCTTGACTAGTCAGTAGCATTCCTAGTAAGCATCAGTCTGTTACTTTGGCTGCTGCCTTCAGTCGTTATGCAGTCTGTATCAAGAGCCTAGCGTTCCGATCAGTTTTTCATACTGACAGCTCCATTCTCGCCTCTTCTTCCCTTTTTATTGCTCTCTCTCTGCCTGAGTAGAGATAGGAGCTCATACACATATATACATGTACATTAATATATATATATATATCTCTACTGAGGGACTGTTGCACGTGGCTACAACAACTGCAAAAGCAACAGATTGATGCTTACTAGTAATGCTACTGACTAGTCAAGCTTGAGAGATGCCGTACGTGCATGGCCACTCAACGGCTGTAGATGCTTTCAGTTTATATGATAACCTTTACTCACCGTAGTATGTGCACACTAATGTCCTAACAGGCCTCTACCTCGTACTTGCATGTATATATACAACTGCACATGTACATATCGTGCGTATCCAAGTCTATATATTTCGCAACACGCCTGTATAGTCGTACCGTCATGTAGTGCACCCGCATTTACGCGTTCATCATGTACGTCTGTCGCTCTGCCCGTGTCTACTACCAAAACGAGAGCCCGTGGTGGCTCGCGTAGAGGGCTCCTCTGTGCTGCTGGTGCTGATAGTCTTACTTGAAATAGTGGTAGATATGGTGTGGAAGTCCTCGCTACCTGTAATACTTTGCCACTCATTTGCAGCTGCGATCGTAACAGACGCTTAGCTATTTGCTGCTGTGCTCTCTTGCTTGCAGAGTCGCGGCTCCGCATGCGTCAATGCCTTCAGTAGCTTCGACGCCTGCAGAAAGGGACTCCTCCAGCAACAGGCTACCGCTATCGGGTTCGTGAGCTCCTATTTCCCATTTTCATATATATATATATATGTATGTTAATGTGTATGTATGTATGTGTATGAGCTCCTATTCTCAAATTCCACATATGCATATATATATACTCACGTATAGCACGCGTATATGATGATTCTATATGCACATGTATGGAGATCTTTAGGTATATACGGCGTGTGTACTTGTGCATAAATGTCAGAACGGGCTTCTACTTTTGTATTCGCGTACATGCGTCTCGACACAAACATACGTATACGCACCCACTAGATACAAGTACATATATGTCATGACCGCCTATATTTGTCTGTACGTACAAACATATATACATACATATTCGTACATGTGTGTACACATATATAGGGTATATAAAAATACATACTACACGTGTATATAGGTAATTGCTTGCAGTTATTAGTGCTTGCACACACCGTACATATATGTAGTGGGTATATAGGTACTCCTTCGTGTGTGTAAGTGTTTACGTGTATTTCTATTTGCTCGTTAACATCGGGATGGGGGGAGGGAAAGCAGAGGCTGCATAGGTTCTTCGTCATAAAGGAATGCGCAACGATATCATTAAGCTTCAGAAGGGAGCTCGTCACCTCTGGCCTTACTGCATTTAAGTGTGCGTGCGTCATGCAGAGACGCTTTGAGATATAAAGTGTTTGAGGTGATATATATATAGTAAATGCACACGTACACGATTGAGAGGGGGAAGAGGAAGTTAGACATATACACTACATTACCGGTTTATACCTTGCAGTGGGAGAGGCTGTATGGCGGAGGAAGCATTACGGAGACGAATCAGCAGAAGCAGCAGCAGCGGCAGCGCTGCGCCGCATATGGGAGCCTCGAAGAGTATATATCGTTAGCACCTCCTCGTTATAGCGGGAGGCAAGATTCTCGACTCAGTATGCACTTTACTTTCGCGTAGATAGTGTTTGTACTAGACTCAGTAATGCCTGCTTCGAAAGGTGTCGTAGCCCCCTGTGTTTGCGCTGGATATCGCACGGCACTAGGGTAGCTGCCCCACTGTCTGAGTGCATATGTGTGCACCTGAGACATAAGGGGACTTTCGAGCCCTTGTTGTGCGTGAATTTCGTGGCTGCGGAGGAAGAGGAAGACGCTGACAATTGTGAAGTAGTATTAGTGATTGTTGTTGTGGTGGCAGAGTTGTAGTTGTAGTAGCAGTAGATTTCTTGTGTGGACGTGCGATGAGTGGATGCGTACACCCATGCTACTCCCGGCTACCCTGCGGCTGTTGCATCCTCTATACAACATCCCTGTCGCTTTATATTTCGTCGGACGTCTCTCTCCGCGCACTCTCTCACTTCTTCTGACAATGTACAAAATTCGTGACTTATCGTGACGTATAAAGTCCTTATGCATTTTGAAAAACATGAGGTCTAAGAAACGTCAGTATTATTTGCACGTACCTCTACAACAAACAGACGTGCGTGCAGCTCAGTGTAGACACACGTCTCCTGCGGATATATCTCCGGACATGCGCTCATGTGTTGCTATATTCATTCAGATCTGTACATGTTTATACCGTTGGACATATGTATTAACATGTATACAGTGAACATAGTATGTGTACGTGGACACGTGTAGCCACAGGTAGACACACGACTATGTGATTGTACCCAAGTAAATTAGCTACAATCATTGCGCTCCTTCCACTACAGAAGTTATTTGGAGAGCATTGCTTCTTATAAGACACGTTGTTGTCCCGCGAGATAGCGATTGCTGCCTTTTAAGGTCGTCTTGTTGCTTTCTTATTCAGCGGTCTCACATGGCCATGCATAGGCGTGTATGTATATGTATACATATATATATACATATGAAGGGTGAGGTGGCTACGGGGAGCCTATATGTCTGTCGAACCTGACGTTCAAAGTATGGGTTGTTGCGTGGCTCCGTCTTCTAGGGAGTCTCTACAGCTGTACTACAACATGCCGCTCTATATGTAGGGGATCTTCGTTTACTTGTTGCACATACTTCGTTTTGATGCATTGAAATTACGGCGACTACTTTGTGCGAGCTCTCCCGACTGATGCTCCATTTTGTAGTGCATGGGTCTCAGTACCACAGTCAGAGAGGTGATACTACTGCATTCTTACTTACTGTCAACTTCCTCGCTTCTCCGCGAGTTGTACTTGTAGTAGTTCAGTCCACATCCGCCGCCCGATAAGCACTCAAAGAGAAAACGGTAGGTCCTGCGTGAATGAAAGAGTGCGTACACGTCATACTTTCTTCGCTGTATCGACGCATTGGGGGGGTGACTACTACGTGTGGATTGTTGTTACTTCAGAAACAGAATGGTGATGCAGAACATGCAAGACCTTCGCGCCAAGGTAAGACAAGCGAGGGATATATACTCAAGCACCTATTTGTTCGCTTTACTTCCGTAAAAAAATATATTTGTACGTCCCCACGTGTTTACTACGTGTGCGACGTACACAGAGAGAAAGAAAGAAAAGAGCTTGATGTGCCGGATTAATAAAGAGCTAAAGAAAGGAAGGGAGAGACAGAGAGGGGGAGAGAGAGAGAGAGGGAGAGAAACAAAACGATAATACGGAGCGCCGCATTTATACCTATACGTAGGGTCCCTCATGTTGTGAGAGGACATTGTGTAATCGAAAAAGGCTATTATTACACTACATATATATCTATGTACGCAGCATGCAAACAGAGAAGGCGCAGAGAGGACGACGTCATGACGACGAATGTACGCAGGCTGGAGAGCCACGCATAGAACAAAACCCTGTGACAGAAGGGGTACTCACAGTTGGAGATGGACGCAGTGTTGCACGAGAGACGGGCGAGCAGAAACAGTGTAGCATGCCACTCGATTTGTATGTGTGTTTGTTGATTGTGATCGAACGTGTATGTGCGTACGCCTCTGAAGACGCTCATAAGAAAGGGATGATGCTTTTCGCTAGCGATAAAAAGAGAAGGTTGCTCTGAAGGGACTTGAGCACGTCGTGAACTACGTTTTGCAAGAATACTTCTAGGCAGATTGCTGCACTTGGCGTGGCTGATTCATCAAGTCAGTGGGCGACATCCACTGACATTTGTTGTACATGCGCGCCTGCGAAAAAAGCGCACGCCGTATTATACTTTGCTCTACGTCCCGTTAAACTCCACTTTAGCTTTTGTTCCATGTCAATTAGGTGTACGCGCCTTAAGCGTACCAAGCATCACAAGTTGACTGCAGTCAGCAAGAGAACTGTGAAGCAGTTCCACATCAGAGTGTCACTGTCCCTGTAGGAGGGAATACGTCATCTAGCAGATGCGATCACTAGTGTCATACCTGTGAGGCATTCTGATTACTATCATACTACAGAGGTCTGTTACCTACACTGGTATAGTCTCTTGACATTCAACTGCAGGTTTTTTATTACTGTGTAGGAGTTGCCAGCCGATTCGGGGGGCGACAAGTACCATTCGAAAGCTGAAATATACATATATATATGTGTATATTCATGCCATGGCGACATAAATTGTGAGCGAAGCGTAATGCCGTTTTAGAAGGGCCTTATTTTAATAGCGCGCTTACTGTCATGCTTATATACGCCGCTGGCCGCGTACGCGCACACGTCTATTTAGAATGGAAGCTTCATGGCGCTTCTGTGCCAGATGATTAAGTGGCAGAGACAAGCGGAAAAATAATTTCTAGCAAGATGAAAAATCGCCCCCAACACCGCTAGGATGGCGAGCTGCAAAGTTTACTCTTTTACAGTATGTGTCTCCTCCTTCTGTCAGGCTCTCTTCGAACGCCGCTCGGTCTTGCTTGACCTCCTGGAAGGAAAATAAGCAGAGAGCTACCAACAGTGGATCTGCGGTTGACGAGCTGCCACAAGTGGTGACCTGGCAACATCTCGCTTAGTGAAAGGCGGGGAACGTTCATTGATTGATTTTTTGCTTTTTTACGCTTCCCGTCGCACACTGCTGCTGCGGTAGAGTCATTGCCGCAAGCAATGAAGTCGACGTGACGGAGCCTCTGTGAGTCGAGAGAATGTTCAGCGCGTAAAAGATGTAGGAAGGTGCTTGTGCGAGAGAGCTGCTAAGGCACAACACAAGCTCCAGACTCTCTACCGTGTAACAACCTCACATACAGAAGCGTGCGCGCGGGCTACTTTTGTACCATTCCTTAACCCAGATATACAGGATGATGAGAGAAGTACTGCATCTGTGGACGTACATGTGCAGTTCCTTGCATATTTCCTCAAACGTGTACACAGTTTTCTCGGAATGAATCAATGTAAGCATATTATTGTATCATCGTCAACACGTACCCTGCGCAGTGGTTTCCATAGAACTGGCTGTTAAGTTAGTCTCTGATCTCAAATGTTTTGGTGGTCGATCACTGCGTTAGCAGATTGTTTGCCAGCAACATGGCAAGCGTCAGGCCTGGTAGTCTCCGTACCACCCAGTCGGGTGGAAAACACAGTCCCTTTCCCCATGCTTTTTTGAAAACGGAGCTGGCCGTGCTGCTGCTATCACAAATAAGGAACACGGTGGTCCTGTTCTGACGCTGCTTCTGCGTGACTGCGGAGCGGTGCCTGCGCCAAGTGAGCTTCCTCACCAGAGCTGTTCAACTTTGGTGTCTGAAGATCTTCGTGTCTTTGCCGTGGTGCTCTGCGCGGGTATAGTAATCAATGCTGTTCCTGCAATCATTCAAGAGTGTGTGTGTGTGTGTGTGTGAGTGCGCGCGTATTTTCTTCGGTAACACGTGTCGTTCATCTTAAGCTAACGGAAGCGCGTTAGTAACTGCACGCGCCTACAAGTTGGTGTTAACGGCGAGATAGATGAATTCCAGCCAGGGTACGCTAGAGACTGGTGCAATCAGGAACGGTACTTGTACAAAATCAGCATGGATTTGTCTTGGACACACCTGCACAACAGGATTCACGACTGTGTGTCACTAGCTAAAGGGCGAAATACAGGGCGAAACAACGGCAATGAGATGTCATACAATAGTGCTGTCTGGCGGACAAGCCACAGTGTCTGCCAGGCGTAGCACCGCAGGTCGAACAATGCCGCGCGGGTCCCGCTGTGGTCACGCTGCTCATCACTACAAAATCAATTCCGTCGCTGCTGGTATAACCCCCTTGGAGGCTTTGAGTCGTCCTGCCGACATTTCGCGCCTGCTTACGCCTCCTGCTCTTGTTTTGTAATGATGCTGGCGTTCCCAACCCCCTTCTCGCTGATACTGCAGTCGGCTGCAACTGTACGTTTTGGCTCTGGCGGGTGTTTTTGAAGACACTTCTGCCGCTGAATGCTCGAATCATATTTGTGGTACTGAGGTGTCGGCTTCGCTTTCGGCGCAACAGCTAGCGCTACTTCTTCGTCGCTCCCTCTCCTCCTTCTAGCGAAGTTGTTGCAGTAGGGAAGGCTGCGGTTTGTTCTACTTGCAGCGCCGAGCTCCGCTACCTAAGCTCATGATGCAGGTACTAGTCGTACTGCGTCTGCTAGTCATGCTACACCAGCGTCCTTCCTACAAACGCTGTTCTACCGAAGCGCAACCTCTTCCGGTTTGACGGTAGTTCGCCACCCGCAGGTGTTTCGTGTTGCAGCACACACTACGCCTAGTGCAAAAGGAAAACCCACCTCAGGAGATGCGACTTATCACAACGTCCTTACATATTTCGTCTAACCGGATGGGAATGCGCACTTACATCAGTAGGAGCACACTTTAGGTGTGCAACCGTCCGATAATGTCGGTGCCGTGTGCTGATTCCTTCATTGGCCTCACTAAGCACAGTGACGCGCCACAGCGGTGTACTCACGGAATTTTTTTTACATGGGAACACACGTCGCTTCCTATTCTGCAGTACGTTGCTCACGTAGAACCCCAAAGTCATCTCCTGCGGCAGGCCCCCAACGGTGCTTCGCCGCTGATGACGAAGACGACCTCAACCTTGACAGAAGCCCCGCCCACCATAACAACGCGTTGTAGACACCTTTTCCTTCTCTTTGCAAGGATATAAGCATTGTCGCCGCTTTCAAATTCATTCCGTACGCGTTCATCCGTTTGCAAGGTCTGTTTTTGCAGTCCATCAGGGCGAGGGTAGCGAAGGACAGCTCAACTGGGGCACCGTGTGTATGCATAGACCTTTTTGCTCATATAATCAATGCTTAAGTGATGCACACGCGCAATCCCAGCCCTCCCTACAAGGGCATGTATGCTACTGCATCGTCTGGTTATGCAGAGAGATAAAAGAAAACGCTTTTGGGCGGCCACTTCTCTGACGGGCACACGTGTACCCAGAGTACATTGCATTTCCTGCCTGCCCGCTCCCTTCTGTTTCTAGCCTCGTTCTTACCCTTTATCCACCTCTGAAGTGGCAGCAGAATCTTTGAAGCCCCTCATCCTCCACAATATCTCTCCTTGGAGTTCCGGTCAAACGGACCGGTTCGTGCTTCCTATATCATGATGCTAGTGCAACATTTGCAGGTCTCCGTGGCGGCCATCTTTATTCTCCTGAATTCGATTCTGATCTGGTGATGTACATGAGTGTGCTCGTCTATTTGAAGTACGCTAGTCAAGACAGCGAGTCGACATTTTTGGGCGCGTCTGTCAGAGTTCGAAACATGCATGAGAAAATTCAAAAGTAGCTCTCTCTTCAAATTAGACCCTGGTCCCGGGTGTGAAAATAAATCCCATTGCAGGGCAGTCGTCTCTATCTGCTCTCAAAGTCTACATACTGTGTCTCGCCGCTTACGGCGATCATCAAATCAAGAGGACTGGCGCATGCCCCAGCCACCAAAGCATGTCCAAGCGGTTCTGTCACACATCTATTGTACTAGTCCTATCGTGGTGTCGGTTTCCCAGGAAGGCGCTGTGAGTCGATTTGCGTTGATCAAAGGTTTTAGCCACCGCCTACTGCGATGATGGGATAGCGCGCTTATACTTTCCCTCAAGGGGGACTTTAACTATACCACGTTTTATGTTTAAGAGGTGACTGCTGACACTCCCACAAGAGAGAGCAGCAGACGATCAAGGTCCCTAGCTGCCGCTGTCTCCAGCGGCACAAACTACTACTACTAGGCGTCCCGCTACTCCTGCTGCTCCGCGTCATCAGCGAAGGTCGATGTAACTGTTGTCGCTTTCGTGTTGGGTTTGTCGGACCGTCAACTACACCTGGGGTAAAAGTAGCGGTCGTCTGCGGGTAGGTAGGAACCACAGGTACTGGTGCCAAAAAAATGCCTGGGCGGTACGAGGGGGAGCTGCTGCACCGGAACCTTTGCACTGGCCTCCTGGGAGTTCCCCAATGCACCTCTCAAGTATGCAGGAATTTATAGCAGTCGAACGAAAACGCATCATCTGCGCAGTTCCTCTACTTAGCCTTCGACGGCTGCAGCTGCCAGCGGTGCGGCATTGTCCAAAGTCTGCTTGTTCGCGTGAGTGTCACCTGTCGTTCCTCGGGTGGTTTGCCGTGTGCCTAAAACCTTCTCCCCAGCGTGCGCAGATCGCCTCGCCCCTAAGTGGTCCCACATCTAAGCTTAAATTTCGGAGCCACCGTGAGACATTTGCGCTGCTAAGAAGCTCTGTACTGCCGTGGCGTTCCTGCCATTTCTGAGGTTGCTGCGTACGTAACTTCGTGCTGAATTGCCGCTCTGGCTGTACTGAGATATAAGGTGCGATACTCTTCATGCGCACTTCCAACAGATACGTACGCGGGCGTTTGGGAAGCTAGATTTCGCTATCTAGGATGTGCAGGTTGCGTGTCCAATGGGGCCAGGCCAGCCGTTGGGGGATGCTTGTATTCGGATGAGTAACACACAGACGCCGAGCGGTACCTTGTAATGCACTAGTTGCGCTTGAATGACACTTGAAGATTCGTGTTACTGTGTGTGTGTGTGTGTGTGTGTGCTTCTGTATGTGAATCTCCGCACTTCTGCGGCACCCAGCGTTTCTACTTGATTTCTTCCTCGCCACGGCCGGTTAACAAGATGGAGCCAGAATCAGGTTTACGCCACTGGCAGGACCTCCATAATGGTCATGTCTCACATAAAGCGCTTGCAAGTCGCTCGAGTATACGGTGTCCGCTGTAAAGCGAACAATCTTCGTGTGTTAACACGCTTCGTTGCTTCAACAACCATAGTCGCTTCTTCCTGTATCAAGCCCGACTAAAAGGTCGTTGCTGCGGGCTGCCCGAGAACATTGCACTTGCACGCTTTTAGTAAAACTTTAGATGGTGTCTACCTTACGTGCATGCCACATATTGCCGCACCATTAGCAGTCCTGCCAAAGACGGCCTCAACCGTCCGCACGCACCTAGGAGTGAGCGCCTAGGCCTCGTCACGTAGCACTAGCACTCCCCCACCCGCCCTGCAGTGACAGTTCTGTCATATCCTAAACCGGCTTGAAAGGAAGACTCTGCGTGAATGGTGAAGATGCCACACTCGAAGATAGCGCAACACAAATTCCTTCCATCCGTGGTGTCTCAAGCGCCGACGCGTTGGCAGCACTACACTGTACACCCCTGTCTGCAGATGTTCTGCAGCGGACTACGTGAGCACTTGCATTGATGTGGCGCTGTCCCCTTATAGGCTGACATGCTCATTGAGCCGTCCACCATCACTAATATGTGGCATATCAAAAATTCCGAGGTAGTAGGTTTTTTCCGACGATGTTTGCGCTCGCATACAAGCCTCTGCTTTCAGATACGCATTTGTGTACCACTGCTGTTTCCCACATTTTGGGATGCGATTAACAAGAACAGACGCGAGCTGTCACATTGTTCCTCCGAAGAGGTGTGTCTCCGGGGAAGCTGAAAGCTACGAGTCGTGCCGTGTCTCCTGAGCGGCGTATGGTTTGACGACGGTCGTAGGGACTTTCACGAAATCACCTCACTTCCCGGCGGGCCCTTCCGTACTTAACTCAGAAGCAAAGATTTCTGAGCACCTGTACACAGACATTCTATACGTACACGGAGGCACGTGCGAGAAGCGATCCCTTTACAGCTTCTGTTCTCGGCGTTTTGACACTGCCGTGGACTTTTGGACAGGCATCCTTGAGGTACCTTTTTGTGGCAGGCGGAGGCGCTTGCACATTCATACGTACCCACAGTGGAGAATATAGTCTATCGTATGTGCGAGCGGCGCGGCTGCACCGTCATCTGCCCGCCGCTAGTGTGACGCTAATGTAGGTCGCCATACACACGGTGAAAAACTGCCTGCTGAAAAAGACTACGGGTACTACCAGTAGAAAGACTGGCAGGCGAAACAAAGACCCGTAATAAGGGCCATCACGAAGCACGAAGACTATGAACATGAAGCGCAGAGTCGGTGGCGCGCTGCCCGAAATGCCTACAATGCTCACTAAGACGTGAGTGCCTTACATGCTTGATGTTGAAGTGAACTTGTTTGGATTTATCCCTCATGTACGTATACTCGTACCTTCTTTCAATAGCCGGCGTATTTCTATTGTTACAACCGGGACCTGCATGCAAAAGGTCTCTCCTCGACAAAGTATGAGGGACTCGATTCCCGCCGCATCTTGCATACTCTCAGAATTGGCCAGTATCTAAGTTTTCAGTGGCTCATAGCCTTTGCCGACTGTTTTCTCGGTATGTTTTGTACGATTGTTTGAACTCGTGGTCGAGAATTCTCTTTCAACACACTGTGCTGCCCCGACATGCATGGCCGAGGCTGAGTATGCTTTTGTGGGCCGTGTCCTGCAGTCCCCAAAAAAATATTCTACCACATACACTCTACAACCCTGCGTTTCTTCCTGCTCTCACCGTCTTTCTGGGTGTTTCGTGTATTGTGTAGCATTACTGACGGCTCTGGGCCGACTTCTTTGGGCGTCAGGATAAATCAAGTCGCCGTCGAACGCCCGGGCCACTGCTTAGAAAAACGGCTGTGTGAGACTATCTCCCTCTAGGTCTGCGCGTCCAGTTTCCCATCCAGTCCACCTCTGTTCGGTTCAGTCAGCTTCGCCGACTCGGAATGATGTGTGCATTGCGCCCTCCCGCGTCGACTTGGTTTATGGAGGTTCTGGTGTGCGTATACCCCGCGTCTGCCTAGGTAATTCTTGTGAGCAGCTCCGCACGGCTGACTTTGTTTGTAGTCAACGGCATAGGCTGGAGTTTACGTGGAACTTCTTGCAGTACACGTATACGCTCCCCCGATAAACGATGTGACCTGTGTACCCTCTCTAAGAGATACACATACAGGAAGCAGCGTGGCGGGGTCTACTCCGCTAATTGTGTACAGAGCAGTTGGAAGCTGCCTGCTTAGGCATGTGAGTTTTTCTCAGGTTTCACAATCCATCAGGCAGACCCACGAGTCGATTCTCCTCTCTGACCAACGGGCGATAGCGCCTTCCGTCAGTCAAGGGGCCATCCAGATAGAGAATGTAGAGGAAAGTTGTCGACTTTCCCGGTGTTGTGTGTCACTTCCGTGATAGCTGCCTGGCAAAGTCTTAAGAACCTTTTTCTTGGAAGTGTTGGCACCAGATCTAGCATAAAACGGCGCACATACCAAAGCAATGCAAGACTCACCAACAGTTCAGCACCTGTCCGTGTTACCGGAAGATGCCTCATTGTGCTATGGCTTTCTTCGCTGCGACCTTTTTTTTCTTCCACAGACGCTTGTCAGGTGGTGGGAGTACTGAGCATATGCTTACCTTCTGACGTACTGCGCTACAGTCTACACTTGCTTCGTATGCACAGCTATGTTGTCTACTTTCCCCAGCTGTTCAACCTTCTTCTATGGACAAGATGTCATGTCATTCTCAGTGGCCGTGATGTTTCTTCACCTGTACTAGGACTTTCTTTCTGGTGATCTGCAAGATCTAAATAATCTCTGTAATTGGATAGAAAATCAGGGTAGTAAATGTTGCTGTCATTGGTTGCGGTATCTCTTCGAAGTTGTTCACCGTATTATCGCAGCCTTGAGAAAAGACTTTTCGGCTGAGAGTTCGTACGATCACGACTCGCAGTCATCCTCCTTGCCTCCCTTGAACACTGGTTAGCGTCTCCGATGATGACGTACTCTTGTTGGGAAATATACCATGCATGTCGTGGTCACTGCAGAATTCCGCTAACAGTTAAGGGCTGCGCCCCGTGATGACCCTCCCCTGTTGGGATCCTGTTTTCCGCAGTGACCTCCGTCATTCATCTCTAGTATAGACCGCGTGTTTTAAGGAACACCTGCGGCCCCGATTTTCTCTGCAGGTCTGTTGCAGGTCAGCAAAATGAGTAGTTCTTACAGGCACGGGGCATCGCTTGTCTCTACGGCTGGTAGAGCACCGCAGCCAAGGCTGTCTTCTGCAGCGCAGCAGCAACAAGAATTCTCTTTTTTTGCGCACTTCACTCCGCTGTCTGGGCAACAAAAGCAGGTAGCACACCAAATTCTCCCCCACTTGTTTTTAGGATCAGCTGCAGCAGCCAGAAGTACAGCATGGTTGCGGCAACATGACATCACACATATAGTCTGTGTGCATAATGCACTTGTACCTCCCTCTGAGCTAAGAAGGCAACTGTGTGAACATATACGTGTGCGTCGCCGTCTGTCTGCGGCCAACGCACAGGCAAATGCTGCTGCAGCTGCTGCTGCTCCTTCAACGTCTGCAGCAGGAACGCAAAGACGAGCAGGCGAGGGAGGAGGGGGATTATCCTCAGCGCATGCTGCCCAGCTCTCTCGCCTACCTGAAGCTACTGCTGCTTCTGCGGCAGCACAGCTCGTGCCCTACGGAGAGAGATATGTGTACTGCTGCTGTTTCGCTCAAGACACGCCACAGCACGTGCTGCTGCCCGTGCTGCCGCATGCAATTGAATTTCTCGATAACGCTCTAAGAGATTCATCATATCGCGGTGGATGCATTAGCA